>NC_088226.1:70867988-70980488 GCF_036934945.1 Oncorhynchus masou masou
TATGTCTCTCTAATATGGTCATACATTGGGCAGGAGGTTAGGAAGTGCAGCTCAGTTTCCACCTCATTTTGTGGGCAGTGAGCACATAGCCTGTCTTCTCTTGAGAGCCATGTCTGCCTACGTCGGCCTTTCTCAATAGCAAGGCTATGCTCGCTGAGTCTGTACATAGTCAAAGCTTTCCTTAATTTTGGGTCAGTCACGGTGGTCAGGTATTCTGCCGCTGTGTACTCTCTGTGTAGGGCCAAATAGCATTCTAGTTTGCTCTGTTTTTTTGTTAATGCTTTCCAATGTGTCAAGTAATTATCTTTTTGTTTTCTCATGATTTGGTTGGGTCTAATTGTGCTGCTGTCCTGGGGCTCTGTAGGGTGTGTTTGTTAACAGAGCCCCAGGACCAGCTTGCTTAGGGGACTCTTCTCCAGGTTCATCTCTCTGTAGGTGATGGCTTTGTTGTGGAAGGTTTGGGAATCGCTTCCTTTTAGGTGGTTATAGAATTGAACAGCTCTTTTCTTTCTCCCTCTCAGTCCCAGGCTGGCTGGCTGCAGCATGACTACGGCCACCTGTCGGTCTGCAAGACATCCAGCTGGAATCACATACTGCAAAAGTTTGTCATTGGACACCTAAAGGTGGGCTGCTGGACAATGGTTGGACATTTGACAATACTGTTTCTTTAGGCTGATCTTCTGCGACTCTTTGGATAAGTTAACCGGACACAGTTTAAACCTAGTTCTAGACTGAAAAACATTCTCAATGGATAATCTCCTTTGAAAGTACATTTTACTCCAGGACTAGGTTTAATCTGTGTTCATGGAAACGGTCCTTTTCACTTTCCTACATTCACCAGAGCAGTGTTACATTTCAAAGTTCACTGCTATACATTCGCCTTATTTGGTGTAGTGTCCAACAGGTGTAAGTTACAGTAAGTGTAATTGTGTGTACCATTAATAAGTAACAGTGGCTGTGTGTTTCCAGGGTGCCTCTGCTAACTGGTGGAACCATCGTCACTTCCAGCACCACGCTAAGCCCAACGTGTTTAGTAAAGATCCTGATGTCAACTCACTGCATGTCTTCGTCCTGGGAGACAAACAGCCTGTAGAGGTAGTTATCACGATAATATATTTGTGATTCCTGCCCCAATTGGACTCACAACCTTAGTGTTTTATGACCCATCTGACTTCCTGTCATATTTGAATAATAATCTAAATATCCATGTATAATTAATAATGTTGAATTTAAATATCCATGTAATAGTTCATTAAATTAATGTAATATTCATGAAATAACCATGTAATAATATCCATGTAATAGTTTGTTAATATAATGTAATATTCATGAAATAACCATGTAATAATATCCATGTAATAGTTCATTAAATTAATGTAATATTCATGAAATAACCATGTAATAATATCCATGTAATAGTTTGTTAAATTAATGTAATATATATATAATAATATTCATGAAATAACCATGTAATAATATCCATGTAATAGTTTGTTAAATTAATGTAATATATATATAATAATATTCATGAAATAACCATGTAATAATATCCATGTAATAGTTTGTTAATTAATGTAATATATATATAATAATATTCATGAAATAACTATGTAATAATATCCATGTAATAGTTTGTTAATTTAATGTAATATTCATGAAATAACCATGTAATAATAATAATAATAACCATGTAATATTCAAATATCCTCTTAACCCCTGTCCTAAGGGTAAACAATGACCTTCACTAAACCCCTAAAATAAAACATCTTGATTGAATTCTAAACCCCAAATGTATTTTGCATGAAGAAACAACCTGTCATTCATCACAAACGTTGTGAATATCTGGAGGTTTCCCTTCTTCACAATGCAGACAGACTGATCAGTGGACACCACTCATTTCTATTACAACACACCTGTCATACCTGTCACACCTGTCACACCTGTCATAATTGTTTAGAGGTTTACTATTATTATTATTGCTAAAGGTAAAGGTGTAAACAGGTGTAAACAAACGTTTTAGCACATGTGTAGCCTAAGAACATAGCGGGAATGTGCAGAAAGCAGTTTTGAATGCATTTTATTGAAGGGAAACAACAACAGTCTTGACATTTTTTGGCAACATAGTGATATATTATTATATACTGTACAATGAGGAATTCAACTACAAAATACTAGTCTACTACCATTATTAACCATTGCCCCCACCCACAAGGTGTATAAACAACAACAATAAATAGGAATAAAATAAGATAATAGATACAAAACAAAAACGTGACGAACATAAATCAATCAACTCTAATTAGCACAAGTAGGACAGTATGCAAGTGTGTGTGCATGGTTTGCAGATGTATTTCTCACATGTGCAGCACATAGTATTTGTTTTACAGTCCTTTGGGGGGCAGAATTGGCATCTCCTCCTCTTGTCTGCCCCAGCTGCAGCCTCAGGTGGATCAGGACAAGATTCAGCCCCCTGCTCCAGCTTTCACAAATCAGCTGCATCCAGATAGCTGATCTGTGCAGGGAGGACACATCAATGATGTTATGGAAGTGACCTTCCCCATCTTCTTCTTCAGATACCTCCTTCTCTTCTAAATCATTGTTCTCTTGTTCCTCCTGGACATCTGATAAAATCAGATCTATGACCTGTTGGGCACTGAAACCTGCACTCATGGCTTCAGCAAAGAGAGAACTGGGGGGGACTGTCATCTCCAGCACCTTTATAGCCTCTGACTGCATTCCCCATTAGTAGACAATGCTTTCAAGACATGTTTATTTTGTCTGAAAATGTGTTTATTTTATCTGAAATTTTGATTATTTAGTCTGTGAACTTGAGTCATGTGTGGGGTCGTGGAGGGGTCGTGGAGGGGTCGTGGAAGGGTCGTGGAGGGGTCGTGGAGGGGAGACGCTGCACATCCACACGAAAGTTTTAGTTTGGTCTGAGTTCAATCAGCAGCACATAATCTACATTTATCATGGTGTGTGTGTGTGTGTGTGTGTGTGTGTGTGTGTGTGTGTGTGTGTGTGTGTGTGTGTGTGTGTGTGTGTGTGTGTGTGTGTGTGTGTGTGTGTGTGTGTGTGTGTGTGTGTGTGTGTGTTTGTGGTGTGGAAATATGGAAATTATTGGAAATATGAACAGAGGCGATGTTTCACTTGTTCTAATGTTGGGGGTCACTCTAGGAAACGTCTTCAAATTTCAAGTTGAAAAGAATACCATTTATGGGGTTTTCTCTGCTGTTTAACATAGTGGCTGGTCATTTTTTACCTTTAAGACAACACATGGGTTAATTGTTCATTAAATTAATTTAATATTCATGAAATAACCATGTAATAATATCCATGTAATATTCAAATATCCATGTAATAGTTAATTAAATTTTTTAATATTCATGAAATAACCATGTAATAATATCCATGCAATATTTAAATATCCATGTAATAGTTCATTAATTTAATGTAATATTCATGAAATAACCATGTAATAATATCCATGTAATAATATCCATGTAATATTCAAATATCCATGTCATAGTTCATTAATTTAATATTTATGAAATAACCATGTAATAATATCCATGCAATATTTAAATATCCATGTAATAGCTCATTGATTTAATGTAATATTCATGAAATAACCATGTAATAATATCCATGTAATAATATCCATGTAATATTCAAATATCCATGTAATAGTTCATTAATGTAATATTCATGAAATAACCATGTAATAATATCCATGCAATATTTAAATAGCCATGTAATAGCTCATTAATTTAATGTAATATTTATGAAATAACCATGTAATAATATCCATGTAATAATATCCATGTAATATTCAAATATCCATGTAATAGTTCATTAATGTAATATTCATGAAATAACCATGTAATAATATCCATGTAATATTCAAATATCCATGTAAGAGTTCATTAAATTAATTTAATATTCATGAAATAACCATGTAATAATATCCATGCAATATTTAAATATCCATGTAATAGCTCATTAAATTAATGTAATATTCATGAAATAACCATGTAATAATATCCATGTAAGAGTTCATTAAATTAATTTAATATTCATGAAATAACAATGTAATAATATCCATGTAATAGTTCATTAATGTAATATTCATGAAATAACCATATAATAATATCCATGCGATATTTAAATATCCATGTAATAGCTCATTAATTTAATGTAATATTCATGAAATAACCATGTAATAATATCCATGTAAGAGTTCATTAAATTAATTTAATATTCATGAAATAACCATGTAATAATATCCATGTAATATTCAAATATCCATGTAATAGTTCATTAATGTAATATTTATGAAATAACCATGTAATAATATCCATGTAATATTTAAATATCCATGTAATAGCTCATTAATTTAATGTAATATTCATGAAATAACCATGTAATAATATCCATGTAGTAGCTCATTAATTTAATGTAATATTCATGAAATAACCATGTAATAATATCCATGTAATAGCTCATTAATGTTATGTAATAATCATGAAATAACCATGTAATAATATCCATGTAATATTCAAATATCCATGTAAGAGTTCATTAAATTAATTTAATATTCATGAAATAACCATGTAATAATATCCATGTAACGGTTTGTCTCAGTCGTGTTAAAACGGTATTCGTGTTTCTGTGTAAGGTCCATCTGACTCCTTGTCTCTGTCTATTGCAGTATGGTATAAAGAAGTTGAAGTACATGCCCTACCATCACCAACACCAGTACTTCTTCCTCAGTAAGTTGCTGAACACGTTTCATGGATTTCTGTATAGAATCACATCAACTTCCATTGAACACGTAAAAGCAAAAGACAGACAACTGATGTATGTATATAATACCAATAATTTCCCTCTGTGTTCCAGTTGGACCTCCACTACTTATTCCAGTGTATTTCCACATCCAGATATTGCGGACCATGTTTTTACGACAGGACTGGGTGGTGAGTTTTCATACCAACTAAATGTAGACTTAATCCTCTTCATTCCCATCTGGAACATAAGGGCTTCCATGAGAGAGTAATGATATGATGGTTAGGACCTTGAGTGTGGCTGAGGTGCACCTATGACCAGCTCGGAAAGCAGATTGCATAGCTGAGAAGGTACGGTGGGATTCGAAACGGTCGGTGATCTGTTTGTTAACTTGGCTTTCGAAGACCTTAGAAAGGCTGGGCAGGATAGATATGACTATGCGAACACCTGGGGTCATAAGATCCTTGTTCGTTAGTCAGCAATAATATTGCACCACCAACAACACACTGACTGTATCATCAGAAATGACTAAATCAAATCAAATTTTTATCACATACCCATGGTTAGCAGATGTTAATGCGAGTGTAGCAAAATGCTTGTGCTTCTAGTTCCAACCATGCAGTAATATTTAACAAGTAATCTAACAATTTCACAACAACTACCTTATACACACAAGTGTAAAGGAATGAATAAGAATATGTACATATAAATATATGGATGAGTGATGGCCGAACGGCATAGGCAAGATGCAGTAGATGGTATAGAGTACAGTATATACATATGAGATGAGTAATGTAGGGTATGTAAACATTAAATTAAGTGTCATTGTTTAAAGTGACTAGTGATACATTTATTACATCCAATTTTTTATTATTAAAGTGGCTGGAGATTTGAGTCTGTATGTTGGCAGCAGCCACTCAGTGTTAGTGGTGGCTGTTTATCAGTCTGATGGCCTTGAGATAGAAGCTGTTTTTCAGTCTCTCGGTCCCTGCTTTGATGCACCTGTACTGACCTCGCCTTCTGGATGATAGCGGGGTGAACAGGCAGTGGCTCGGGTGGTTGATGTCCTTGATGATCTTTATGGCCTTCCTGTAACATCGGGTGGTGTAGGTGTCCAGGAGGGCAGGTAGTTTGCCCCCGGTGATGCGTTGTGCAGACCTCACTACCCTCTGGAGAGCCTTACGGTTGTGGGTGGAGAAGTTGCCGTACCAGGCGGTGATACAGACTGCCAGGATGCTCTCGATTGTGCATCTGTAGAAGTTTATGGACTTCCTGTGACATCCTTATCACCGTGGTAATTGTTGCTTTGTAGTCATCCTATAGGGGAATAGGGGTGATTTTAGAAAAAACAAACACATGGGATGTACACCAGCAAAGCCACTACAAAACACTAAACAATACATTAATTGCACTGTAATGGTGACAAACGGTGCCCACAAACTGTTAGGGCCGACATATAGCTGTCCCTTCATCTTACCACTGCTACAACTGGCTATCAGCGGTGCCTTGTCTGGCAGCGAAACAGTTCATTCATCCTCATTTACTGCTTTAAAAAAAACATAGCTGATATGGTTGACTTGGTTAAACAAATGTGGTTTCTACTGACAATTTGAGATGTACAAACTATGGCATAAGGGGACGACAAGTGGATAAGAGGCAATCCAATCTGTAATTTCGATTAAGACATTAATGAGCGAGCTAGGACGGACATAGTCAATATAACTATTTGTTTAGCGCTTTTGAAATGTACTGGGACAGAATTCAGAACACGGGCCGTGTTCAACCTGTACACCAAGTCACAACCATAGGATAAATAAAGGGGGATATAAACAGACAAGGAAAGCTCTTAAAATATTAAATGATAACATGTCTCTAAACCAGGCTGTAGGCTACATGTGCACCACCAAGTCAGAACAGTAGAGTAAGTTATGAGGGGGAAAAGGACCAAATTGTTAGGTTGAGGCACATGGGCTACTCACAGCTTACTACACAACATACACTTGTATTACTTTCTTAGCTACAGTATACATATCTCCCTGGCATATTACATCATCAACCAACTTGTCCAATGTCCGATGAGCATCGATACGTTCCGTCTATAATTTCTAATAAATGTGGGGCTCAAAAGAATGAATGATGTGTTGCTACTGGGTAGGAACCCCAGATGTATAATGTCTGGCCTAATACCAATCTTTGTCTCCTGTGAAGGATCTGGCGTGGGCGATGACTTTCTACCTTCGCTTCTTCTGCTGTTACTATCCCTTCTTTGGTTTCTTTGGCTCAGTAGCATTGATCAGCTTCGTCAGGTAAAGTATGAACTGAGAGGGAGCTCAAAGATTAACTCAGTCATTCGTTGTATTCAAACTATCTACAGTATTAGAAAACAACACAATGCTGTGCTTCATGTAATAATGTAACGTAATATTGTGGCCGAATAATTATATTGTACTGTATATATAGGTTTTTGGAAAGCCACTGGTTTGTATGGGTGACCCAGATGAATCACCTTCCGATGGAGATAGATCACGAGAGACACCAGGACTGGCTCACCATGCAGGTAACATGTCATTACTAGACAACTGGGTCTTGTCTTGGAGTAGGAGGGCTGATCTAGGATCAGGTCCCCCCTGTCCATACACTCCTATTCATTATAATCTTAAAAGGCTAACCTGATCTGGGAACAGCAGTCCTGAGTACAGGCCCAGGAGTGTTTTCTGGGGCTGTGCCTTCTATAGTTCTCCAGCAGAGGGTGCTATAACGTGTCTCTTTCTCTGGTCTTAGTTGAGTGCTACTTGCAACATTGAACAGTCAACCTTCAACGACTGGTTCAGTGGACACCTCAACTTTCAGATTGAACACCAGTAAGTGAAACAAATATCCCACCTTACTGTTGTCTGTCAAACAGTATATACTGTATTGTCGTGTCTTTGGCATCATTAAACTGAAGACTGTTAGTTTATCAAATCAATTCTCTGTACTTATTATCACGTGATTAACTAATCAGGTAAATGTACTTAACTAGGAATTCGGGGCATCAAAGTTATAATTTTCCTAATATAACTTTCAGATATTTTAATATCTGATCAATTAGTCTTCTAATTAATGAATTATTATTTACCTCACGTTAGTCTCATTCCAAACGTCGTAAATTGTTGGTTATCTGCACAAACCCAGTCTTCACTATGAATCATCCATACACCAATTGTCTCAATTATTTATTTATTAACTAACTAAATAATCACAGCACACAAACAAACAAAGTAGATATGGTTACAAGGCAATGATAGGGGATGTGCCCCTAGTGGGCTAAACCGGCATCGCGGCTTGGTGGACAAAGGGACTGAGAAGGGAGCCAAAGATAAGACAACACACAGTTGATAATTATAACCATTGAACTGCTAATCCTTTGCACATGAACGCTCACTCATTCGGGAATAATTGCAATCAATATATATATATATTTACGCTCAGTGTGTCGTCGTGATCTCTGTTGGAGTCTTTGGTTAGAATTGCTACTTCAGAGTAACATTCAGAAATGTCGTTATAGAATAGATGTTTCAGCGGTTGGCGGCCTTCGCATTCACATCATTTCTAGCTGCAGACTACTAATTAGTATGGAAGAGTAGCTCTTATTCTGTCGGATCGATAGTGTCAGAGTTTAACCACATGGTATGGTTAAAAGATTCAGCAATCTACACAAACCTTAACTCCCTCTCGTGGTAATCGAGTTTCAGCTGGTCTGAGGAGGATTTTATTAGGTGGGGGTTATATTCGGAACAGTAGGAAATATCCTGTCAGTGCTCATGGGAGCGGGCCAATGAGTTGGCTAGATTTGAAAGGGAATGCTTTCATTAACAGGATTGACATCACCTTACTTAATTTCACAAATAGTTTCATCTTTACTCATTTTATTCAACAGTTCGATGCAAACCCCACAACTGAGACTCTTGTATCAACAGAGTTATAGTAATGTGGCTGTATTGTCTCATGAGTTTCACAAAATTGTAGAAAACGGACCAGTTCGTAGCTGGATTCTTCCACGACCATGAACACATTCTCCAAAACATGGACATTGTTCAGTTCTCAAGTTCTGTGATTTGGAAGAGGTTCCTTTGTTCTCCTGTGAACCTCACTCTCTCTATACTCTTGCCATGAGAAGAGAAACTCCTCTAGGAATTGATGACCTGCCTAACAGAGCCTGAGTGTAGGGGGAAGAGAGAGAGGTGGTGCAGAGAGAGGGGGATGGTGCTCGCTGTATCCAAAGAGGCCCACTTCATGACAGTATATATATATATATATAGTATTTTATAATTGGTCATTTATCAGGTCACTGACATACTAAAGTTATAGTTTAAGTATTCAGCTTCATTTGATCTTAAATATAACTTGTTGTTTGTACTAAATACTCTACCTCGTAATAGTGTTTAGATACAATATTGATACAATCCTAGTGAGAAATTGAGGTTTCTCTGATAGCGTTTTCTCTCTCTGTCACCTTCCCCCTGCCCCCGCCCCTCTCTCTCTGTCTGCCTCTTTCTTTCTCTCTCTCTCTCTCTTCCTCTCCCTCCTCCCCACTCTCTCTCTCCTTTTCTCTCTCTCTCTCTCTCTCTCTTTCTCTAATCTCTCTCTCCCTCTCTCCTTCCTCCTCCCCTCCACTCTCTCTCTCTGCCTCTCTTTCTCTGTCTCCCCCTCTGTCTCCCAGTCTGTTTCCTACCATGCCCCGTCATAACTACCACCTGGTGACTCCTCTGGTTCGTGCTTTGTGTGAGAAACATGGAGTTCCCTACCAGGTCAAGACTTTGCAGAAAGGCATGACTGATGTTGTCAGGTAAAGTGTTTTAATAAATACTTGTATAGTGCTATTCCTCTGTAATAGATTGTACATCATAAGGTGATACCTGCTGCTCTCAGTCTCCTATGTGATTTACCTGGTTCGTTATCCACCTCTGTTCTTCTCCAGGTCACTGAAGAAGTCAGGGGATCTGTGGCTGGATGCGTATCTCCATAAATAAATCCCTTCCTGACTCTGGACGGGATTTAATCCATCGCAGATTAACGACCTGCGAACAGAGAGGACATTTCCTGGATGTTTTTGATGATAATGATCGCTGCAAACATTATTGTGATCTAATTGTTTTAATCCTTGTCAGCAGTGAATGGGGATCCATAGCATAAATAGAGGGTTTATATAGTAGGGCCAGGCGTTTTTTTTTTTAAACAAAATGTATTTATTGACCTATATTTCCAGCATTATCCACTGGGTTTGATGCAGGCAGAAAATCCTAGGAAATGCTCTGTAATTGACACAAGTCTCAGTCATTCCAGTCTGGTTGTCCATTCGTTTCTGGTGGAGGGATCGCCTGAACCAGTGGAGACGCAGCATATAATGTTTATTTCACAAAACCTATTATTTGGCAAAGAATTCTATTTGTAGATCAGTGATTTTACACCTCGTTTTTCTCAAGCTGATCGCCTCCAACAGACTCAATCCCTGATCACAGGGGGTTATATAAATGGGGCAATTAGGACACTTGCAGGGGAAAGACTATGAATCAAAGCAGAAAATATAAGTGTACGATAAAAAATCTCTATCGCTTGAAATTCCCCGCTGGGATGTTCTTTGCAGACGACAATATATTCTGCAAAACCTGAAATTTAGCGTCACATTTTAAATGGAAAAGCAGGATAGACAGGATAGACAGCCATCTGACATAATTATGCCGTCTCAGAAGAATGCTTCAACCTTGAAAGGTTGTGGGGGATATACTGTGAAACAGTCTCCTCCTTACATAACAAGACAACATCAATCAACAACAATATTTCACGACGTCTTCGTTGTCTGTTATTAACATATAGGCATTTTTGTATCCGAAAATGTAGAGGGTGGAATATAGACTATTTTCAGAATACTAATGGCTCGCCTATTTTCATTGACTATAGAAATAACACATTTTATCCATCTCTAAGACGGCAGTATTTGGAGAGATGCGCTTCTCCGCCTCCACAAGGTTAATGTAAAAGCGAAGCTACTCGGAGTGATATTCTAACGCTGTTGAATAGTTCTCTGCCTGTAAATTCACTATCAGCCAGAACAACTGTAAGGTCTTCACCCAGCTCTCATACACAATGTGTGACAGTGGATTTGTCCATTACTGTGTTTTTTTCCGGGCTGCGGCTCCGTTCTTTACGTGTGTTAATGAAGGTGCGCAATTTGGGATTGTCAACTATTTTTAGAGGGATGTTGGCGCTTGCAAAAGCAATATATATATCCTCATCATTTACGTTTGTACACGTGTTTAATGAAAATGGCTCGTTTGTTCGGCTACATTTTCTTAGATAACATGCCTACTATTCCTATATAATTTTGATAACGGACAATGAGTAAGTAAAATATTTATGCCGATTTATTTCCTTAATCATTTGGTGCATTAGGCTAAAGTGTATGCTGTTGATGCAAATATTTTTCTTTTAATCTCATTTGAAGTCAATCCACACGGTTGGGAATTGATTTTGGACTAATTGGATAATTATGTTAGATGATCACGGTGTGAGAAAGTGCTATACCGGACACGGGGTAGAAAAACAACAACCGAAGAACAACCAAAACGCCTGGCCCTAATCATTGGTGCCACCCTGTTTTAACAACATTTATGTATTTACGTATATAAAAATAAATATGTGTTTAAGCCTTATATTACATGTATTTAAATATATGGACATATTACAAAATTGGCCTTTTTGATATATTTCTACATATATGTTTATATATTTAAATATATGGAAATACATTTTGAGAGCATGCTGTGGTAGATAAGTAAAATAAATGCCCAAATATATTTCATAAATATATGTTGCCATGTATTTAAATGAATGGAAATGTTTGCCTTTTATCTTAATAATGATACTGTAGCTAGGCTACATAAATAAAAACAATCAATGCGTAAAACTACAAAGGTCAGGACTGAATCACAATAGCCTGTTGTGGTAGACTTTGTCTGAATGAATAACTGACAACAAAATGAGTGGTTTCAATCATCTTTATTGTTGGCTCAAATTACTTGGTCCATTGTTGAATTGTTACCTGGGAGTCAACGGAAGGTCGCATCTGAAACAATATAATGTATATAATTACCTTTGTGCTCTAAATATCTGAATGTGGAAATGATGTCTTTCCTCATCCGGTTGATACAAACGACGTTGCTTCCTTCACCTCCAGTGTCTATTTTCAGACTCACAAGTTGGCAGTTACCCTGTGGATAATGCTGTGACAGGTTGACAGTTACCCTGTGGGTAATGCTGAGACAGGTTGACAGTTACCCTGTGGGTAATGCCGAGACAGGTTGGCAGTTACCCTGTGGATAATGCTGAGACAGGTTGACAGTTACCCTGTGGATAATGCTGAGACAGGTTGACAGTTACCCTGTGGATAATGCTGAGACAGGTTGGCAGTTACCCTGTGGGTAATGCTGAGACAGGTTGACAGTTACCCTGTGGATAATGCTGAGACAGGTTGACAGTTACCCTGTGGATAATGCTGAGGCAGGTTGACAGTTACCCTGTGGATAATGCTGAGACAGGTTGACAGTTACCCTGTGGATAATGCTGAGACAGGTTGGCAGTTACCCTGTGGGTAATGCTGAGACAGGTTGACAGTTACCCTGTGGATAATGCTGAGACAGGTTGGCAGTTACCCTGTGGGTAATGCTGAGGCAGGTTGACAGTTACCCTGTGGATAATGCTGAGACAGGTTGACAGTTACCCTGTGGGTAATGCTGAGACAGGTTGACAGTTACCCTGTGGATAATGCTGAGACAGGTTGACAGTTACCCTGTGGATAATGCTAAGACAGGTTGGCAGTTACCCTGTGGATAATGCTGAGACAGGTTGACAGTTACCCTGTGGATAATGCTGAGACAGGTTGGCAGTTATCCTGTGGGTAATGCTGAGGCAGGTTGACAGTTACCCTGTGGATAATGCTGAGACAGGTTGACAGTTACCCTGTGGATAATGCTGAGACAGGTTGACAGTTACCCTGTGGATAATGCTGAGACAGGTTGACAGTTACCCTGTGGATAATGCTGAGACAGGTTGACAGCTACCCTGTGGGTAATGCTGAGACAGGTTGACAGTTACCCTGTGGATAATGCTGAGACAGGTTGACAGCTACCCTGTGGGTAATGCTGGGACAGGTTGACAGTTACCCTGTGGATAATGCTGAGACAGGTTGACAGTTGCCCTGTGGATAATGCTGAGACAGAGGATCACAAGATGAAGAATAAATAAGGTGTTAATATTCATATTTGTATTTGTCAAATGCTTTGTAAACAGTGACTTTCAACGTGGCACCGTCATGGAATTCCACCATTACAAGTCAGTTCGTCAAATTTCTGCCCTGTTCAAGCTGCCCGGGTCAACTGTAAGTACTGTTATTTTGAAGTGGAAAGGTCTAGAAGCAACAACAGCTCAGCCGGTAAGTTGTAGGCCACAGAAGCTCACAGAACGGGACCGCCGAGTGCTGAAACACGTAAAAATCATCTGTCCTCTGTTGCAACACTCACCCCCGAGTTCCAAACTGCCTCTGGAAGCAACGTCAGAACAAGGACTGTTAGTCGGGAACTTGATTAAAACCTCTTGAAACTCCCCATCCCGGATCCGGGATCGTGACTAAAGCCTCAGGCTCATTAGCATAACGCAACGTTAACGATTTCTGAAAATCGCAAATAAAATGAAAATAATACGCCTGCACTCAAGCTTAGCCTTTTCTTAACAACACTGTCATCTCAGATTTTCAAAATATGCTTTTGAACCATAGCAATTCACTAATTTGTGTAGCAGTATGCTAAGCTAGCTTAGCATTTTGTTGTAGCATTTAGCACACAACATTTTCACAAAAACCAGATAACCAAATAAATTCCAAAACTACTGTCTTATACACAAGTGTAAGGGGATAAAGAATATGTACATAAAGATATATGAATGAGTGATTTACTTTGAAGAGCTTTGGATGTTTTCAATGAGGAGACTCTCAGTTACATAGCAAATGTGCAGTTTTTCCTGAAAGTGTCTTTGTGTAGGAGAAATCGCTCCGTTTTGTACATCACATTTGGCTACCGTAAACAAAATTCAGTCACCTCCAACGTCAAACTTTTACATAAAGATTAATGATATATAATATCAACGATACATGGAAATGTTGTTTGGAATCAATCCTCAAGGTGTTTTTGAATATCTCTTCATTGATATATTTTACATGCATTCTTCTCTGAATTCTGTGGAAAAATACTTGCAGCTGACTTTTGGCAGCAGCCACTCAATGTTAGTGGTTGCAGGACACAGTCGGACACCTGAGTAAATGTGGTCTCTTATGGTCAATCTTCCAATGATATGCCTACAAATACGTCACAATGCTGGAGACACCTTGGGTGAAACGACAGAAAGGGCTGACTCACTCCTCTCGCATTCACAGCCATATAAGGAGACAATGGAAAACTGAGCCTCAAAAATCCTGCTCATTTCCTGGATGCCGTTTCATCTTTTTTTTTGCCTGTAGCTCACGTTCTAGGGCACGCACAGAAAATATCTTTGCAGTTCTGGAAATGTCAGAGTGTTTTCTTTCCAAAGCTACCAATTATATGCATAGTCAAGCATCTTTTTGTGACAAAATATTGCGCTTAAAACGGGCACGTCTTTTTATCCAAAAATGATATAGCGCCCCCAGAGTTTCAACAGGTTAAATGGGTTTCCGTAGCTGAGCAGGCGCACACAAGCCTAAGATCACCATGCGCAATGCCAAGCATCGGCTGGAGCGATGTAAATCTCGCTGCCATTGGACTCTGGAGCAGTGGAAACGCGTTCTCTGCAGCGATTCATCACGCTTCACAAATCAAATCAAATTTTATTTGTCACATACACATGGTTAGCAGATGTTAATGCGAGTGTAGCGAAATGCTTGTGCTTCTAGTTCCGACAATGCAGTAATAACCAACAAGTAATCTAACTAACAATTCTAAGACTACTGTCTTATACACAAGTGTAAGGGGATAAAGAATATGTACATAAGGATATATGAATGAGTGATGGTACAGAGCAGCATAGGCAAGATACAGGTATTGAGTACAGTATATACATATGAGATGAGTCTGTAAACAAAGTTAGTGATACATGTATTACATAAGGATGCAGTAGATGATAGAGTACAGTATATACGTATACATATGAGATGAATAATGTAGGGTATGTAAACATTATATTAGGTAGCATTGTTTGAAGTGGCTAGTGATATATTTTACATCATTTCGCATCAATTCCCATTATTAAAGTGGCTGGAGTTGAATCAGTGTGTTGGCAGCAGCCACTCAATGTTAGTGGTTGCTGTTTAACAGTCTGATGGCCTTGAGATAGAAGCTGTTTTTCAGTCTCTCGGTCCCAGCTTTGATGCACATCGGGTGGTGTAGGTGTCCTGGAGGGCAGGTAGTTTGCCCCCGGTGATGCGTTGTGCAGACCTCACTACCCTCTGGAGAGTTACGGTTGTGGGCGGAGCAGTTGCCGTACCAGGCGGTGATACAGCCCGCCAGGATGCTCTCGATTTTGCATCTGTAGAAGTTTGTGAGTGCTTTTGTTGACAAGCCGAATTTCTTCAGCCTCCTGAGGTTGAAGAGGCACTGCTGTGTCTTCTTCACGATGCTGTCTGTGTGGGTGGACCAATTCAGTTTGTCTGTGATGTGTATGCCGAGGAACTTAAAACTTACTACCCTCTCCACTACTGTTCCATCGATGTGGATAGGGGGGTGTTCCCTCTGCTGTTTCCTGAAGTCCACAATCATCTCCTTGGTTTTGTTGACGTTGAGTGTGAGGTTACTTTCCTGACACCACACTCAGGGCCCTCACCTCCTCCCTGTAGGCCGTCTCGAAAGAATCGTTGTTGGTAATCAAGCCTACCACTGTTGTGTCGTCCGCAAACTTGATGATTGAGTTGGAGGCATGCGTGGCCACACAGTCGTGGGTGAACAGGGAGTACAGGAGAGGGCTCCGAACGCACCCTTGTGGGGCCCCAGTGTTGAGGATCAGCGGGGTGGAGATGTTGTTTCCTACCCTCACCACCTGGGGGCGGCCCGTCAGGAAGTCTGCCCAGTTGCACAGGGCGGTGTCGAGACCCAGGGTCTCGAGCTGAATGATGACGAGCTTGGAGGGTACTATGGTGTTAAATGCCTGGCTGTAGTCGATGAACAGCATTCTCACATAGGTATTCCTCTTGTCCAGATGGGTTAGGGCAGTGTGCAGTGTGGTTGAAACGATTGCATCGTCTGTGGACCTATTTGGGCGGTAAGCAAATTGGAGTGGGTCTAGGGTGTCAGGTAGGGTGGAAAATATGGTCCTTGACTAGTCTCTCAAAGCACTTCTTGATGACGGAAGTGAGTGCTACGGGCGGTAGTCGTTTAGCTCAGTTACCTTAGCTTTCTTTGGGAACAGGAACAATGGTGGCCCTCTTGAAGCATGTGGGAACAGCAGACTGAGATAGGGATTGATTGAATATGTCCGTAAACACACCAGCCAGCTGGTCTGCGCATGCTCTGAGGGCGCGGCTGGGGATGCCGTCTGGGCCTGCAGCCTTGCGAGGGTTAACACGTTTAAATGTTTTATTCACCTCGGCTGCAGTGAAGGAGAGTCCGCATGTTTTTGTTGCAGGCAGTGTCAGTGGCACTGTATTGTCCTCAAAGCGGGCAAAAAAGTTATTTAGTCTGCCTGGGAGCAAGACATCCTGGTCTGTGACTGGGCTGGTTTTCTTTTTGTAATCCGTGATTGACTGTAGACCCTGCCACATACCTCTTGTGTCTGAGCCGTTGAATTGAGATTCTACTTTGTCTCTATACTGACGCTTAGCTTGTTTGATAGCCTTGCGGAGGGAATAGCTGCACTGTTTGTATTCGGTCATGTTTCCAGTCACCTTGCCCTGATTAAAAGCAGTGGTTCGCGCTTTCAGTTTCACGAGAATGCTGCCATCAATCCACGGTTTCTGGTTTGGGAATGTTTTAATCGTTGCTATGGGAACGACATCTTCAACGCACATTCTAATGAACTCGCACACCGAATCAGCGTATTCGTCAATGTTGTTGTCTGACGCAATACGAAACATATCCCAGTCCACGTGATGGAAGCAGTCTTGGAGTGTGGAATCAGCTTGGTCGGACCAGCATTGGACAGACCTCAGCGTGGGAGCTTCTTGTTTTAGTTTCTGTCTGTAGGCAGGGATCAACAAAATGGAGTCGTGGTCAGCTTTTCCGAAAGGAGGGCGGGGCAGGGCCTTATATGCGTCGCGGAAGTTAGAATAACAATGATCCAAGGTTTTGCCAGCCCTGGTGGCACAATCGATATGCTGATACAATTTAGGGAGTCTTGTTTTCAGATTAGCCTTGTTAAAATCCCCAGCAACAATGAATGCAGCCTCAGGATGTATGGATTCCAGTTTGCAAAGAGTCAAATAAAGTTCGTTCAGAGCCATCGATGTGTCTGCTTGGGGGGGAATCTATACGGCTGTGATTATAATCGAAGAGAATTCTCTTGGTAGATAATGCGGTCGACATTTGATTATGAGGAATTCTAAATCAGGTGAACAGAAGGATTTGAGTTCCTGTATGTTTCTGTGATCACACCACGTCTCGTTAGCCATAAGGCATACGCCCCCGCCCCTCTTCTTACCAGAAAGGTGTTTGACTCTGTCGGCGCGATGCGTGGAGAAACCCGCTGGCTGCACCGACTCCGATAGCGTCTCTCCAGTGAGCCATGTTTCCGTGAAGCAAAGAACGTTACAGTCTCTGATGTCCCTCTGGAACGCTACCCTTGCTCGGATTTCATCAACCTTGTTGTCAAGAGACTGGACATTGGCGAGAAGAATGCTAGGGAGTGGTGCTCAATGTGCCCGTCTCCGGAGTCTGACCAGAAGACCGCCTCGTTTCTCTCTTTTACGGAGTCGTTTTTTTGGGTCGCCGGCTGGGATCCATTCCGTTGTCCTGGGTGAAAGGCAGAACACAGGATCCGCTTTGCGAAAGTCATATTCTTGGTCGTACTGATGGTGAGTTGACGCTGCTCTTATATTCAGTAGTTCTTCTCGACTGTGTGTAATGAAACCTAAGATGACCTGGGGTACTAATGTAAGAAATAACACGTAAAAAATCAAAAAACTGCATAGTTTCCTAGGAACGCGAAGCGAGGCGGCCATCTCTGTTGGCGCCGGAAGCCACCAATGTGGCAGTCCGTCGAAACGGATTTAGGTTTGGCGGATGCCAGGAAAACGCTACCTGCCGCAATGCAAAGCGACAAATGGAAAGGAGTAATGCTCTTGGGGGGGTTTTCATGGTTAAGGCTGTAAAGTTTGGTGGAGGAGGAATAATGGGCTAGGCCCCTTACAGTAGTTCCAATGAAGGTGAATCTTAACTCTACAGCATACAATGACATTCTAGAGGATTCTGTACCTCCCAATTTGTGGCAACAGTTTTGGGGAAGGTCTTTTCCTGTTTCAGCAAGACAATGCCCACCCCCTCCCTCCCGTGCACAATGCGGTGCCACTCTTCTGCATTGAAGTCTTTCGGTGTCCCGGTGCAGGCTGATACCCTGTTTCATCAACCCAAGATCCATAGGTAAGACTGTACAGAGCATATAAGTATGCCCCTAATCCAATTTCGAAGTCTGATACATCAACAGTGGGATTTTAACACTTGTTTTTATTTTTGTGTCAAATTAAATATGGCCTGTTCCCATTATTTGTATCCGTTTGCATCACTTTCAATGGGGAACTTTTATTTTGAAGGCAAACTGCAAATTACACTACTGGGACTAATCCTAATTGTGCTAGCTTCACATAGGTGTGAATTCCCGAAGTCAGTTGCTTCCCGCAGTTGTAACCTACAGCATGCTGCCGGCAGTATCTAAAGTGGCCAAGATTTGTGGTTAAGGCTAAGGTTAGGTTGAAATCGCATTGTAAGAAGATAAATTGTAGAAAAAGGCAGCCTGTGTGACTTTGTGGCTGTGGTAAATAATGACGAATTAGAATTAGCCGCATGACACACATGGCTTCATCAACAACAGTAATGTGTGATATGTGAAAAGTTGTAGAATAAAAATACCCGGTAAATTAAACTAGTTACCCAGCCAAGCAGATACCACTAGTAGAGTGATTTTGGTTGTGAAATGCATTAGTAAAAATGCACTTGGGGTTCCTGAGTTGCGCAGCGGTCTGTGACACTTCATCTTAGTGCTAGAGGCGTCACTACTGACCCTGGTTTGATTCCAGGCTGTATCACAACTGCCCGTGATTGGGAGTTCCACAATTGGCCTAGCGTCGTCCATGTTAGGGTTTGGCTAGGCCGTCATTGTAACTAAGAATTTGTTCTTAACTGACTTGCCAAGTTAAATAAAGATTTAATAAAAATACGATAAAAAATGAAAAGATTTGTCCTTTAGAACAAAAAGCAATTTACCACTTGGTTGTAAATTGAACAGAGAGGACACTTGAATCAGGCTAGTTACATCTGACCTGTCCCAATTCACCTTCATAACCTAGCCTGGTGGAACCAGCCTGTCCCAATTCACCTTCATAACCTAGCCTGGTGGAACCAGCCTGTCCCAATTCACCTTCATACCCTGCATGGTGAAACCTGTCCCAATTCACCTTCATAACCTAGCCTGGTGTGACCTGTCCCAATTCACCTTCATAACCTAGCCTGGTGAAACCTGTCCCAATTCACCTTCATAAGCTAGCCTGGTGGCACCAACCTGTCCCAATTCACCTTCATAACCTAGCCTGGTGTGACCTGTCCCAATTCACCTTCATAACCTAGCCTAGTGGAACAGCCTGTCCTAATTCACCTTCATAACCTAGCCTGGTGGAATCAGCCTGTCCCAATTCACCTTCATACCTGCCTGGTGGAACCAACCTGTCCCAATTCACCTTCATAACCTAGCCTGATGTGACCTGTCCCAATTCACCTTCATAACCTAGCCTGGTGTGACCTGTCCCAATTCACCTTCATAACCTAGCCTAGTGGAACAGCCTGTCCTAATTCACCTTCATAACCTAGCCTGGTGGAATCAGCCTGTCCCAATTCACCTTCATACCTGCCTGGTGGAAACAACCTGTCCCAATTCACCTTCATAACCTAGCCTGATGTAATCTGTCCCAATTCACCTTCATAACCTAGCCTGGTGTGACCTGTCCCAATTCACCTTCATAACCTAGCCTAGTGGAACAGCCTGTCCTAATTCACCTTCATAACCTAGCCTGGTGGAATCAGCCTGTCCCAATTCACCTTCATACCTGCCTGGTGGAACCAACCTGTCCCAATTCACCTTCATAACCTAGCCTGATGTAATCTGTCCCAATTCACCTTCATAACCTAGCCTGGTGGAACCTGTCCCAATTCACCTTCATCAGTGGGTGCGGTTCCCCTTTAAAGGAGATTCGCCATATCAACATCTCGAGTAAGGCCAGATTCTGTTTCAAGAGACACCCAACCCTTCTCTAAAGCTAGCAAGCAACACATTGCTTGGCTAGTCAAGATCATTTTTTTATTCATTTTTTAAATAGCTTTGGCAATTAAATTATATTTAATACATACTTGACATTAACTGAAATCTAACTCAACTTTAATTTTCATAACAATTCTTAGCTTGGTTAGTCACACTGCACGTTTGTGGCAAGCTAAAGAAGGAGCTAGCTAGCTAGCGAGGTGTTTTAGCAAGCTTAATGAAAACTCTTGCTTGCAGTTGAACACATATTTTCCTCTGTCACCAAACAGGTTAAAAACATATTTTAATTAAATGTTATGAGTGTTTAGTCAAATAACTTTTCCTTCTGAATAAAATTCAAAATTGTCAGTTGGAGCCGGGGATGGGGCTCGGGACCATTTCAAATGGTGATGGACAGCTCGGGACACCAAGGATGGACAGTAATTATATTTACAAATATGTTCTATGTTCAAGTGCTTTTCGAAATATACATCTTGTTTAATTTTACTATGTTTCATAAGTGGCAGGTGGGCTATACCTCAATTTATTTTCCACTACAACTTGTGCATACAAAACACCACTTTAGAAACCTAATGCTGGGTACTTGAGGTCAATAGAGACTCAACCATTGGAGGCTGCTGGGAGGAGCTATAGGAAGACATGATCATTGTAATGGTTGGAATGGAATGAATGGAACGGTATCGAAGACATGGAAACCACATGTTTGACCCCATTCCATTAATTCCATTCCAGCCTTTACAATGAGCCCATCCTCCTATAGCTCCTCCCACCAGCCTCCAACGTATCATCAGGGTAGAGAAGGTTGTCAGGTGTAAGTGTGTATTTTACACATATTTTACAAATATATTTTACATGTTAACTTATATTTTATGAACTTTTTAGTTGTCAATCATTATTTTGTTGTCAAACTTGTCAAAGTATAGGTCTGAACTTGGTAGTTTTATGCAATGGATTTTAATGTAGCCTAGCAACAGTATTCAGGTAAAAGGCAAACATTTCAATTCATTAAAATATGGCAAAATATATTTATGAAATATAATTGGTAAATTATTTTACGAGCTACCACAGCACGCTATGAAAATGTAAAAGTTAAAGATATAAACATATTTGTAGAAATATGAAAAAGGCCAATTTTGTAATATGTCCATATATTTAAATACATGTAATATAAGACTTAAACATATATTTAGATATCTGTAATTTACATATACGTAAATACATGTACATACATGTTGTTAAAATATATATCAATGTATTTCTTCCGTTTGGGGAGGAATAGTCTATCTCGTCACCAATGATTAAGGCCAGGCGTTTCGGTTGCTGTTTTCCTGACCCGCATTTCGATAAACTGACCTCAAGTTGCTGATAATAGCACTTTCTCACACCATTATCATCTAACATAAATATCCAATAAGTCCAAAATCAATTCCCAACCATGTGGATTGACTTCAAATGAAATAATCGCCAACAATTATTCTCATCAGCAATATTAGCGTATTTTAAGGACATTATCGATGTAAATATATTACTTATTCATTGCCTGGTATTAACAGTATTATGGGAATAATAGGTATTTTGTGCAAGAAAATGTAGCTAATTTCAGAAGCCAGGTATGCATTTTAATTTGCTATAGAATAAATTATGAGGATATGGCTTTTGCAAGCGCCAACATCCCTCTCGAAAAAGTTGACAATCCCAAATTGCGCACCTTCATTAACACACGTAAAGAACGGAGCCGCAGCCCGGAAAAAAACACAGTAATGGAGAAATCCACTGTCACACATTGTGTATGAGAGCTGGGTGAAGACCTTACAGTTGTTCTGGCTGATAGAGTGTATTTACAGGCAGAGAACTATTCAACAGCGTTAGAATATCACTCCGAGTAGCTTCGCTTTTACATGAACCTTGTGGAGGCGGAGAAGCGCATCTCTCCAAATACAGCCGTCTTAACAGATATGGATAAAATGTGTTATTTCTATAGTCAATGAAAATAGGCGAGCCATTAGAATTCTGAAAATAGTTTATATTTCACCCTCTACATTTTCGGATACAAAAATGCCTATCATACCCATGTTAATAACAGACAACGAAGACGTCGTGAAATATTGTTGTTGATTGATGTTGTCTTGTTATGTAAGGACGAGACTGTTTCACAGTACATCCCCCACAACCTTTCAAAGTTGAATCATTCTTCTGAGACGGCATAATTATGTCAGATGGCTGTCTATCCTGTCTATCCTGCTTTTCCATTTAAAATGTGACGCTAAATTTCAGGTTTTGCAGAATATATTGTCGTCTGCAAAGAACATCCCAGCGGGGAATTTCAAGCGATAGAGATTTTTTATCGTACACTTATATTTTCTGCTTTGATTCATAGTCTTTCCCCTGCAAGTGTCCTAATTGCCCCATTTATATAACCTCCTGTGATCAGGGATTGAGTCTGTTGGAGGCGATCAGCTTGAGAAAAACGAGGTGTAAAATCACTGATCTACAAATAGAATTCCTTGCCAAATCATAGGTTTTGTGAAATGAACATTATATGCTGCGTCTCCCCTGGTTCAGGCGATCCCTCCACCAGAAACGAATGGACAACCAGACTGGAATGACTGAGACTTGTGTCAATTACAGAGCATTTCCTAGGATTTTCTGCCTGCATCAAACCCAGTGGATAATGCTGGAAATATAGGTCAATAAAAACAGTTTTCTTTTTTTAAAACGCCTGGCCCTACTATATAAACCCTCTATTTATGCTATGGATCCCCATTCACTGCTGACAAGGATTAAAACAATTATATCACAATAATGTTTGCAGCGATCATTATCATCAAAAACATCCAGGAAATGTCCTCTCTGTTCGCAGGTCGTTAATCTGCGATGGATTAAATCCCGTCCAGAGTCAGGAAGGGATTTATTTATGGAGATACGCATCCAGCCACAGATCCCCTGACTTCTTCAGTGACCTGGAGAAGAACAGAGGTGGATAACGAACCAGGTAAATCACATAGGAGACTGAGAGCAGCAGGTATCACCTTATGATGTACAACCTATTCCCAGAGGAATAGCACTATACAAGTATTTATTAAAACACTTTACCTGACAACATCAGTCATGCCTTTCTGCAAAGTCTTGACCTGGTAGGGAACTCCATGTTTCTCACACAAAGCACGAACCAGAGGAGCTACCAGGTGGTAGTTATGACGGGGCATGGTAGGAAACAGACTGGGAGACAGAGAAAGAGAGGCAGAGAGAGAGAGAGTGGGGGGAGGAGGAAGGAGAGAGAGGGAGAGAGAGATTAAAGAAAGAGAGGCAGAGAGAGAGTGGGGGTAGTGAAAGAGTGTGGGGGGAGAGAAAGAGAATCAGAGATAGAGTGGGGGTAGAGAAAGAGAGTCAGAGAGAGAGTGGGGTAGAGAAAGAGAGGCAGAGAGAGAGTGGGGGTAGAGAAAGAGAGCCAGAGAGAGAGTGGGGGTAGAGAAAGAGAGGCAGAGAGAGAGTGGGGGTAGAGAAAGAGAGGCAGAGAGAGAGTGGGGGTGAGGAGAGAGAGGGAGAGAGAGAATAGAGAAAGAGGCAGAGAAAGAGAGAGAGTGGGGGTAGAGACAGAGAGGCAGAGAGAGAGTGGGGGTGAGGAGAGAGAGGGAGAGAGAGAGAGAATAGAGAAAGAGGCAGAGAAAGAGAGAGAGAGTGGGGGAGGAGGAAGGAAAGAGAGATCAGACACAATCAGAGTTTTTCAGAGAAACCTCAGTTTCTGAGTAGGATTGTATCGATATTGTATCTAAACACTATTACGAGGTAGAGTATTTAGTACAAACAAGAAGTTATATTTAAGATCGAATGAAACGGAATACTTAAACTATAACTTAAACTAAAACTATAACTTTAGTATGCCAATGCCCCGATAAATGGCCATATAAATACAGTATATACTGTTTGACAGACAACAGTAAGGTGAGATATTTGTTTCACTTACTGGTGTTCAATCTGAAAGTTGAGGTGTCCACTGAACCAGTCGTTGAAGGTTGACTGTTCAATGTTGCAAGTAGCACTCAGCTAAGACCAGAGAAAGAGACACGTTATAGCACCCTCTGCTGGAGAACTATAGAAGGCACAGCCCCAGAAAACACTCCTGGGCCTGTACTCAGGACTGCTGTTCCCAGATCAGGTTAGCCTTTTAAGATTATAATGAATAGGAGTGTATGGACAGGGGGGACCTGATCCTAGATCAGCCCTCCTACTCCAAGACAAGACCCAGTTGTCTAGTAATGACATGTTACCTGCATGGTGAGCCAGTCCTGGTGTCTAGTAATGATGACATGTTACCTGCATGGTGAGCCAGTCCTGGTGTCTAGTAATGATGACATGTTACCTGCATGGTGAGCCAGTCCTGGTGTCTAGTAATGATGACATGTTACCTGCATGGTGAGCCAGTCCTGGTGCCGAGTAATGATGACATGTTACCTGCATGGTGAGCCAGTCCTGGTGCCGAGTAATGATGACATGTTACCTGCATGGTGAGCCAGTCCTGGTGTCTAGTAATGATGACATGTTACCTGCATGGTGAGCCAGTCCTGGTGTCTAGTAATGATGACATGTTACCTGCATGGTAAGCCAGTCCTGGTGTCTAGTAATGATGACATGTTACCTGCATGGTGAGCCAGTCCTGGTGTCTAGTAATGATGACATGTTACCTGCATGTTGAGCCAGTCCTGGTGTCTAGTAATGATGACATGTTACCTGCATGGTGAGCCAGTCCTGGTGTCTAGTAATGATGACATGTTACCTGCATGGTGAGCCAGTCCTGGTGCCGAGTAATGATGACATGTTACCTGCATGGTGAGCCAGTCCTGGTGTCGAGTAATGATGACATGTTACCTGCATGGTGAGCCAGTCCTGGTGTCTAGTAATGATGACATGTTACCTGCATGTTGAGCCAGTCCTGGTGTCTAGTAATGATGACATGTTACCTGCATGGTGAGCCAGTCCTGGTGTCTAGTAATGATGACGTGTTACCTGCATGGTGAGCCAGTCCTGGTGTCGAGTAATGATGACATGTTACCTGCATGGTGAGCCAGTCCTGGTGTCTAGTAATGATGACATGTTACCTGCATGGTGAGCCAGTCCTGGTGTCTCTCGTGATCCATCTCCATCGGAAGGTGACTCATCTGGGTCACCCATACAAACCAGTGGCTTTCCAAAAACCTATATATACAGTACCATATAATTATTCGGCCACAATATTACGTTACATTATTACATGAAGCACAGCATTGTGTTGTTTTCTAATACTGTAGATAGTTTGAATACAACGAATGACTGAGTTAATCTTTGAGCTCCCTCTCAGCTCATACTTTACCTGACGAAGCTGATCAATGCTACTGAGCCAAAGAAACCAAAGAAGGGATAGTAACAGCAGAAGAAGCGAAGGTAGAAACTCATCGCCCACGCCAGATCCTTCACAGGAGACAAAGATTGGTATTACGGACAGACATTAAACATCTGGGGTTCCTACACAGACATGATCACATTTGGGTTACTACACAGACATGATCACATCTGGGGTTCCTACACAGACATGATCACATCTGGGGTTCCTACACAGACATGACCACATCTGGGGTTCCTACACAGACATGATCACATCTGGGGTTCCTACACAGACATGATCACATCTGGGGTTCCTACACAGACATGACCACATCTGGGGTTCCTACACAGACATGATCACATTTGGGTTACTACACAGACATGATCACATCTGGGGTTCCTACACAGACATGATCACATCTGGGGTTCCTACACAGACATGATCACATCTGGGGTTCCTACACAGACATGACCACATCTGGGGTTACTACACAGACATGACCACATCTGGGGTTCCTAGCAAAGCAACAATTATCACTGTTGATTAGGAAGCTAGACATTTCTGATGGTACAGTCAGTGTTTGTGGTATTATTGCTCGCTAGCTTTAGTGAGCGATGAACAAGGATTTAGTGCCCCCAGGTGTGAGCATAATCATATCTATCTTGCCCTGCCTTTCGAAGGTCTTCGAAAGCCAAGTTAACAAACAGATCACAGACCATTTTGAATCCCACCGTATCTTCTCAGCTATGCAATCCAGTTTCAGAGCTGGTCATGGGTGCACCTCATCCACGCTCAAGGTCCTAAACGACATCATAACCTCCACCGATAAGAAACATTACTGTGCAGCCGTATTCATCGACCTGGCCAAGGCTTTCGACTCTGTCAATCACCACATTCTTATCGGCAGACTCAACAGCCTTGGTTTCTCAAATGACTGCCTCGCCTGGTTCACCAACTACTTCTCAGACAGAGTTCAGGGTGTCAAATCAGAGGGCCTGTTGTCCGGACCTCTGGCAGTCTCTATGGGGGTGCCCCAGGGTTCAATTCTCGGGCCGACTCTTTTCTCTGTATACATCAATGATGTCGCTCTTGCTGCTGGTGAGTCTCTGATCCACCTCTATGCAGACAACACCATTCTGTATTCTTCTGGCCCTTCTTTGGACACTGTGTTAACTAACCTCCAGAC
Organism: Oncorhynchus masou masou; assembly: GCF_036934945.1. Taxonomy (NCBI): domain Eukaryota; kingdom Metazoa; phylum Chordata; class Actinopteri; order Salmoniformes; family Salmonidae; genus Oncorhynchus; species Oncorhynchus masou. Next base: position 70,894,841 of record NC_088226.1, read on the forward strand.
GAGCTTCAATGGCATACAACTCTCCTTCCTTGGCCTCCAACTGCTCTTAAATACAAGTAAAAATAAATGCATTGCTCTTCAACCTTTTTCTTCCCACACCTGTCCACCCGTTCTGACTTAGAACACGTGGACAACTACAAATACCTGGGTGTCTGGTTAGACCTTAAACTCTCCTTGAAGACTCACATTAAACATCTCCAATCCAAAATTATATCTAGAATTGGCTTCCTGTTTTGCAACAAAGCATCCTTCACTCATGCTGCCAAACATACCCTTGTAAAACTTACTATCCTACCGATCTTTGACTTCGGCGATGTCATTTACCAAATAGCCTCCAACACTCTACTCAGCAAATTGGATGCAGTCTATCACAGTGTCATCTGTTTTGTCACCAAAGCCCCATATATTACCCACCACTGTGACCTGTATGGTCTCGTTGGCTGGACCTCGCTTCATATTCGTCGCCAAACTCACTGGCTCCAGGTCATCGATAAGACTTTGCTAGGGAATGTCCCGCCTTATCTCAGCTCACTGGTCACCATTGCAGCACCCACCCATAGCACACGCTCCAGCAGGTATCTCTCTCTGGTCACCATAGCAGCACCCACCCATAGCACACGCTCCAGCAGGTATCTCTCTCTGGTAACCATAGCAGCACCCACCCATAGCACACGCTCCAGCAGGTATCTCTCTCTGGTCACCATAGCAGCACCCACCCATAGCACACGCTCCAGCAGGTATCTCTCTCTGGTCACCATAGCAGCACCCACCCATAGCACACGCTCCAGCAGGTATCTCTCTCTGGTCACCATAGCAGCACCCACCCATAGCACACGCTCCAGCAGGTATCTCTCACTGGTCACCATAGCAGCACCCACCCATAGCACACGCTCCAGCAGGTATCTCTCTCTGGTCACCATAGCAGCACCCACCCATAGCACACGCTCCAGCAGGTATCTCTCTCTGGTCACCATAGCAGCACCCACCCATAGCACACGCTCCAGCAGGTATCTCTCTCTGGTCACTATAGCAGCACCCACCCATAGCACACGCTCCAGCAGGTATCTCTCACTGGTCACCATAGCAGCACCCACCCATAGCACACGCTCCAGCAGGTATCTCTCTCTGGTCACCATAGCAGCACCCACCCATAGCACACGCTGCAGCAGGTATCTCTCACTGGTCACCATAGCAGCACCCACCCATAGCACACGCTCCAGCAGGTATATCTCTCTGGTCACCATAGCAGCACCCACCCATAGCACACACTCCAGCAGGTATCTCTCACTGGTCACCATAGCAGCACCCACCGATAGCACACGCTCCAGCAGTTATCTCTCTCTGGTCACCATAGCAGCACCCACCCATAGCACACGCTCTAGCAGGTATCTCTCTCTGGTCACCATAGCAGCACCCACCCATAGCACACGCTCCAGCAGGTAACTCTCTCTGGTCACCATAGCAGCACCCACCCATAGGACATGCTCCAGCAGGTATCTCTCTCTGGTCACCATAGCAGCACCCACCCATAGCACACGCTCCAGCAGGTATCTCTCTCTGGTCGCTACTGTGTCATTGACTTGTTTATTGTGTTATTGGCTTGTTTATTGTTTATTCCATGTGTAACTCTGTGTTGTTTTTGTCGCACTGCTTTGCTTTATCTTGGTCAGGTCACAGTTGTAAATGAGAACTTGTTCTCAACTAGCCTACCTGGTTAAATAAAGGTAAAATAAAAAAATTATATATATATATATATATATAATTTATATGTATTTATTTATTTATTTATTTTTACCTTTATACCTTTAAGGCTTCCACGAGAGAGTAATTATATATATATATATATATATATATATATATAATATAATATAATAATAATAATAATATATATAATATAATTGCTCTCTCGTGGAAGCCATACGTTCCAGTTAAGAATGAAGAGGATTAAGTCTACATTTAGTTGGTATGAAAACTCACCACCCAGTCTCGTTGTGAAAACATGGTCCGGAATATCTGGATATTGAAAAACACTGGAACGATGAGTGGAGGTCCAACTGAGAGACAGAAGGGAAATTATTGGTATTATATACATACATCAGTTGTCTGTCTTTTGCTGTTACGTGTTCAATGGAAGTTGATGTGATTCTATACAGAAATCCATGAAACGTGTTCAGCAACTTACCGAGGAAGAAGTACTGGTGTTGGTGATGGTAGGGCATGTACTTCAACTTCTTTATACCATACTGCAATAGACAGAGACAAGGAGTCAGATGGACCTTACACAGAAACACGAATACCGTTTTAACACGACTGAGACAAACCGTTACATGGATATTGTTACATGGTTATATCATGAATATTACATTAAATTAATGAGCTATTACATGGATATTTGAATATTACATGGATATTATTACATGGTTATTTCATGAATATTAAATTAATTTAATGAGCTATTACATGGATATTTGAATATTATTACATGGTTATTTCATGAATATTACATTAATGAACTATTACATGGATATTTGAATATTACATGGATATTATTACATGGTTATTTCATGAATATTACATTAAATTAATGAGCTATTACATGGATATTTAAATATTGCATGGATATTATTACATGGTTATTTCATAAATATTAAATTAATTTAATGAGCTATTACATGGATATTTGAATATTATTACATGGTTATTTCATGAATATTACATTAATGAACTCTTACATGGATATTTGAATATTATTACATGGTTATTTCAAAAATATTACATTAATGAACTCTTACATGGATATTTGAATATTATTACATGGTTATTTCATGAATATTACATTAATGAACTATTACATGGATATTTGAATATTACATGGATATTATTACATGGTTATTTCATGAATGTTACATTAAATTAATGAGCTATTACATGGATATTTAAATATTGCATGGATATTATTACATGGTTATTTCATAAATATTACATTAATGAACTCTTACATGGATAATTGAATATTACATGGCTATTATTACATGGATATTTAAATACTACATTAATATTATTACATGAATATTTAGATAATTATTCAAAAAATATGTATATTTTACCTTTATTTAACCAGGCAAGTCAGTTAAGAACAAATTCTTATTTTCAATGACGGCCTAGGAACAGTGGGTTAACTGCCTGTTCAGGGGCAAAACAACAGATTTGTACCTTGTGGGCTCGGGGATTTGAACTTGCAACCTTCCGGTTACCAGTCCAACGCGCTAACCACCAGGCTACCTACTAGGTCGTGAGTCCAGTTGGGGCAGGAATCACAAATATATTATAGTGATAACTACCTCTACAGGCTGTTTGTCTCCCAGGACGAAGACATGCAGTGAGTTGATATCAGGATCTTTACGAAAAATGTTGGGCTTAGCGTGGTGCTGGAAGTGACGATGGTTCCACCAGTTAGCAGAGGCACCCTGGAAACACACAGCCACTGTTACTTATTAATGGTACACACAATTACACTTACTGTAACTTACACCTGTTGGACACTACATGAAATAAGGCTAATGTATAGCAGTGAACTGCTCTGGTGAATGTAGGAAAGTGAAAGATTTAACATAGTCCTGGAGTAAAATGTACTTTCAAAGGAGATTATCCATTGAGAATGGTTTTCAGTGTAGAACTGGGTTTAAACTGTGTCCGATTAATTTATCCAAAGAGTAGCAGAAGATCAGCCTAAAGAAACAGTATTGTCAAATGTCCAACCATTGTCCAGCAGCCTACCTTTAGGTGTCCAATGACAAACTTGTGCAGTTTGTGGTTCCAGCCAGATTTCTTGCAGACTGACAGGTGGCCGTAGTCATGCTGCAGCCAGCCAGCCTGGGCCTGAGAGTGAAAAAGAAAGGCAGAATTTGAACAGTGTCTGAAAGGATGGTTTTGGTAACCTTATCTCTCTTCTCCCTCTTTTCCCCCTGCCCCGCTACAAAGTTTCTCCCTGCAGGCGGTCACTGAGTCCGAGGTGCTAAAGGAGCTCTATTTTGCCCTGTTTATCAAAAGTGTTGGAAAAACTTCTCAATATTCAACTGACTGGCTTTCTTGATGTCTATAGTATTCTCTCTGGTATGCAATCTGGTTTCTTTTCAAGTTATGGATGTGTCACTGCAACCTTGAAGGTCCTCAATGATGTTACTATTGCCCTTGATTCTAAGCAATGTTGTGCTGCTATTTTTATTGACTTTTGATGGCTTTGATTGGCTTTTGATACGGTAGACCATTCCATTCATGTGGGCCGGCTAAGGAGTATTGGTGTCTCTGAGGGGTCATTGGTCTGGTTTTCTAACTACCTCTCTCAAAGAGTGCAGTGTATAAAGTCAGAACATCTGCTGTCTCAACCACTGCCTGTCACCAAGGGAGTACCCCAAGGCTCGATCCTAGGCCCCATGCTCTTCTCAATTTACATCAACAACATAGCTCAGGCAGTAGGAAGTTGTCTCATCCATTTATATGCAGATGATACAGTCTTATACTCAGCTGGCCCCTCCCCAGAATTTGTGTTAAATGCTCTACAACAAAGCTTTCTTAGTGTCCAACAGGATTTCTCTGTCATATGGTTTGGTATGAAGAATGCCCCACTCCCTACTGGTCTGAGGGTTTGGAGCTTCAGGTAGTCACCTCATACAAGTACTTACTAACCCTGATTCAGATGACCATCCTAACTATGCTAGATTACGCAGACATAATTCATAGATCGGCAGGTATGGGGGCTCTCGAGCGGCTAGATGTTCTTTACCATTCGGGCCATCAGATTTGCCACCAATGCTCCTTATAGGACACATCACTGCACTCTATACTCCTCTGTGAACTGGTCATCTCTGTATACCCGTCGCAAGACCCACTGGTTGACGCTTATTTATAAAACCTTCTTAGGCCTCAATCCCCCCTATCTGAGATATTTACTGCAGCCCTCATCCTCCACATACAACACCCGTTCTGCCAGTCACATTCTGTTAAAGGTCCCCAAAGCACACACATCTCTGGGTCGCTCATTTTTTCAGTTCGCTGCAGATAGCGACTGGAACGATCTTTATCTCCATCTCTTCATTCAAAAACTCAATCATGGACACTCTTAGTGCTTTGTGTGATGTATTGTTGTCTCTACCTTCTTGCCCTTTGTGCTGTTGTCTTGTGCCCAATAATGTTTTGTACCATGTTGTGTTGTCATGTTGTTTTGCTACCATGTTGTTGTCATGTTGTGTTGCTCCCATGTTGTGTTGCTACCATGTTGTGCTGCTACCATGTTGTTGTCATGTTGTGTTGCTACCATGTTGTTGTCATGTTGTGTTGCTACCATGTTGTTGTCATGTTGTGTTGCTACCATGTTGTGTTGCTACCATGTTGTGTTGCAACCATGTTGTTGTCATGCTGTGTTGCTACCATGTTGTGTTGCTACCATGTTGTGTTGCTACCATGTTGTTGTCATGTTGTGTTGCTACCATGTTGTTGTCATGTTGTGGTGCTACCATGTTTTTGTCATGTTGTGTTGCTACCATGTTGTTGTCATGTTGTGTTGCTACCATGTTGTTGTCATGTTGTGGTGCTACCATGTTGTTGTCATATTGTGGTGCTACCATGTTGTTGTCATATTGTGGTGCTACCATGTTTTTGTCATGTTGTGTTGCTACCATGTTGTGTTGCTACCATGTTGTGGTGCTACCATGTTTGTGTTGTTGTCTTCGGTCTCTGTTTATGTACTGTTGTCTCTCATGTCATGATGTGTTTTGTCCTATATTTTTAAAAATTATTATTACAGTTTATTATTTTTTCCCGCAGGAGGCCTTTTGTCATTTGGTAATTAATTAATTAATTAAATTCAATCTTAAACCTAACCTAAACCCTTACCCTAACCTAAATCTATTCGTCTAATTCTAACCTTAATCCTAAACCTAACCTTAACCTTAATCCTAACCCTAACCTAATCATCTAATTCTAACCTTAATCCTAACCCTACCCCAATCCTCTAATTCTAACTTTAATTCTAAACCTAACCTTAACCTTAATCCTAACCTAATCCTCTAATTCTAACATTAATCCTAACCCTAACCTAATCCTCTAATTCTAACCTTAATCTGAAACCTAACTTTAACATTAATCCTAACCCTAACCTAATCCTCTAATTCTAACCTTAATCCTAAACCTAACCTTAACCTTAATCTGAACCCTAACCCTAACCTTCAATACCTATGCCTAACCTTTGAATCTGCCTGTCAAATATCTTCTTGTACTCCCTAATAATACTGTAATGGTACCTGAGACGTGGCCAGCATGAGGGAACAGAGCAGTGTGAGGCTCCAGCTGCTCCCCCAGACCCAGAGCAGGCCCAAAGCCAGGGCCTCTAGTAGCAGGATGTGGCCCAGGTAGAGGCTGAAGAAGAGGGGGCGGGCACGGAGGAGACCCTCACTCTCCACACGGTCACGCAGGGCCTGGAAGTCCTGCACCAGTACTGCCTGTATGGGTTAGAGGTGATCAATAATCAATACAGACATATGAAGTCTATCTCAATTAATTTGTCCTTGATATCAGGATGTGAGAAATTAGGATGCTTGGAATTACAGAAAGACCAACTGTGATAGAGCAAAGTAGATGAACCAGGAGGAAGGTGGAGAGATGAGAATTGAGGGAGTGGAGGAAGAGGACAGGAGAGGGATAAGGACAGGAGAGGAAGAGGACAGTGTAAATTGAGACTTCTAGACAAGTCAGTTAAGAACAAATTCTTATTTTCAATGACGGCCTAGGAACAGTGGGTTAACTGCCTGTTCAGGGGCAGAATGACAGATTTGTACCTTGTCAGCTCAGGGATTCGAACTTGCAACCTTTCGGTTACTAGTCCAACGCTCTAACCACTAGGCTACCCTGCTGCCCCTGTACCCTAAAACGGTGTATGTTATGGGCGTGATGCTGTAGAGGGAGAGAGATAAAGATGGGCCTCCTCACATTTTTCCCCTGGTCCTGGCTGGGCTCTGTCGGTGCCAGCTCTCCAATCAGCAACGGCTTCAGAAACTTCCTGACAAAATTCGGTTCGAGATGGAATGCGACAAATGCTTCCTAGAAATTAGACACATAGATTCATCTATGTTGTTTAAGAGAAATATATACAAATGTCCTCATGTCCTTTATTTGTCTCTCAGATAATTTAACACATATTTTAAAAAGTACAAATAAATACTAAATAATTAACTGTGAGATTAGTTAAGAGATTATCATGAAATTAGGATCCAGCAATGTACAATCCACTAACAACTAGTGTAATATGTAATAGAGTCATAATGTACAATCCACTAACAACTAGTGTGATATGTAACAGAGTCATAATGTACGATCCACTAACAACTAGTGTAATATGTCATACCTACAACATTATAACATTTGCAACAGTCTTCCTGGAATAACTTGAGAACATTTCACCAACAACTTCCATAGTTAGACTACTGACCGTGGCATCTTCTCCAGCAAAGTGACTGATGACCCTGATGCCCCCTGGGTGTCTCTTCGCCCACTGGGTAATATTATAGACCTTCCTGTCGATGACCAACCACTGGTCGCTTCTGTGGCAGTGCTTCTGGACCTCTTCCCAGGTGTAGACTGCACTGCCACCTCGCCCTCCATCGGGCCCAACCCCGTCACCCTTGGCCGGCTCGCTTGACTCCGTCTGTTGACCTCCGCCCCCCATCCTCGGTTCTCTCTGCTCCACTCACACCGTCGCTGTGTCGGCTGCACTCTGTCCAGTCTGTCCAACTGAAACACACTGAGGACCAGTCAAATGCAACGTACAGAGAGGAAGTCAGGGAATGGAATCAGAATCAGATCATGCTGTCTGAGCCAAGTCACACCTACATGGTGAAATGGTGTGATTCTTCTACAGTTTGATGTTTATTGGGATGAGTCTTGTCCTGGAGGCAGAACTGGGAGATTTCCACTAGATAAGCCAGCTGCAAAGTCAAAATTGGCTATATTAAAACATTTATAAAAACAAACATTTGCTTTTTGGTCTTAATTTAAGATTAGGGTTAGGTTTAAAATCTGATTTGATGACTGTGGCTGTGCAAGCTAGTGACCATTCGGCAGAGCTGCCTCCAGAACAAGATTCATGACGGAAAACGCTAACCTGCGATTCTTCTGCCAGAGGGAAGGGAGATGTTTTCCAGACAGCGTTGTACAACAAAATGTGTTGTTCAATTCATTTGCTGAAAATATCGAATGACGAATACCTGTAGAGGCGCAAGAATGTCAGCCAGTCTGGGTCCTGTAATTCTGTAGAGTTCCTTTTCTAACAACATCAAACCATTAAAAATGTTGCTCAAAATATCTAATATCTAACGAAAACCTGTAGCATTCTATATGGAGTTTATTTTCTAATCTGTGGAGCATCGATGCAATTTACCACGATGTTTATTTGTAACACTATATTAGAATAGAGACAAAGAGCATTGAAATGTTCTCATCAATAAATAATAAAGAATACGGAGATGCGCCATTGTGTGGGCATGGACTCCTATTCTGTTTCGCATATGTTTCCCGAGTTTTATATGATACACAGTGCAAATCTTTATGAGTGTTTCATGTTAATTTCTGTAAAATGACACCTATGATAAAATCCAATAGTCCATAGGCGTGTCATCCCTTACAGAAATCCCCAGGCTACATGACATTACATTAAAGTACATTAAAGTACATTTAAAGTCAATTAAATTATACAATTATGATGTGGATACAGAATTAATAGAATAGCTGCACTCACCCACATTTCCAGATGTGCAATCCCCTCTCTCTTGCTCTCTCCTTGTCCTATTCATGCAGATACATTTACTTCTTTCTGATCACCCGTCTCATCATCTATCCAATCAAATCACCAGTAGGCTACTAACGGTATATTTCGTTACATAACTAACTGTAGCTCACTCTGGTCATTCACCCACCCACAAGTTCCCTAAACAATTCCATGCCGATCATTCGAGTCTCTCCTCCAATGGGGTTATTTCACTAGACCGCTGGCATATCTGCAATTGGTTCACAACAGTTTATCCGAATTGTATAAAAAAGTCCGTCCCTATCAATCTGATTGGCCTTCAGGACTGTCAAAGGCTTGCCTATTCCAGCCAATCAGGACGCTCTTGGACGCCCTCACACGAAGAAGATAGGTCAGCCCGGTTTGTGTTTTCTCCAACTGAAGTATAACATTTAATTATTCACTTTAGTTACATACGTGTTTTTTTTTTTTTTTGAGATCCATCAATCCACTCCGTTAAATACATGTAACCCGAGTCATCATTATCTAGTGGATAGAAATGACCTATACCAAAACATCCGTGCTACCCTTTTACAGTCACGAGGGGTTCATTTAACTGCGGTATTAGTGTAACGAGTTATAATCTACAGCCCATAAGGGTTCGCTAAGGTATGGTGCGCGGACTTTGTACATTAATAAAATGAGTAAAGTCCCCTTGATATTGATTTTTCCTCCTGTTCTCTAAACGGAGTTCTTGATTTGCGTATCCATTTTCATTTCCCCGCACCACACTCACACCCCAGTAGCATCCACCACCAGTCACATACAAAATAAGAATAAACCTTCATACACGTCAATAAAACTTTGCTCTAATGACTAACATCAGTAAGATGACCAGACTACCATATCATATGGAGCAATACCTTCTTACTCTATGGAGGCTTTGCTTACGAATGCTTTCTCTGAGCAGGCCCCAGATATCCCGTTGCCAAGGGAACACCTTATACATAAAACATAACATAATACATGAATAGGCAATTACAGCTGAAGGATAGAACTATGTCAAATTATATAATACATAACTTTAATAGACAGGTACGGAAATACAGAAATTAGGTATATAAAAAAGACAATAAGAGCAACACAGTGGAGGTGTCATAATACCCAGAAAACCTTGCGGTCAAACAGTGAAATGGTTCCCAGTGTTTTCCACCATTCATTTTTCCCATGAGCGATTTTTAGAAACACTGAAACAATGGTGGAATGGTGGAAAAATGATTGGAACCATTTCCCTGTTTGACTGCTAGGTTCTGGTTATTGTGACTTATACTGTGGTAGACTGAACAAAAATATAAAACAACATGTAAATCATTGGTCCAATGTTTCATGTGCAGAAAAAATAAATAATTTAAATACATATTAAAAGCTTATTTCTCTCAAATTTTGTGCACAAATGTTTTTACATCCTTGTTAGTGAGCATTTCTCCATTGCGAAGATAATACATCCACCAGACAGGTGTGGCATATCAATAAACTGATGAAACAGCATGAGCGTTACACAGATGCACCTTGTGCCGGGGACAATAAAAGGCCACTCTAAAATGTGCAGTTTTGTCACGGAACACAACGCCACAGATGTCTCAAGTTTTGAGGTAGTGTGCAATTGGCAAGTTGACTGCAGGAATGTCCACCAGAGCTGTAGCCAGAGAATTTAATGTTGATTTCTCTACCATAAGCTGCCTCCAACGTCGTTTTAGAGAATTTGGCAGTACGTCAAACCGGCCTCACAACAGCGGACCGTGTGTAACCACACCAGCCCAGGACCTCCACATCCAGCTTCTTCACCTGTGGGATCGTCTGAGACCAGCCACCTGGACAGGTGATGAAAGGTGTGGGTTTGCACAACCAAATCATTTCTGCACAAACCGTAAGAAACCGTCTCAGGGAAGCTCATCTGCATATTCGTCATCCTCACCAGGTTCTTGACCTGTGTGCAGTTCGTCATCGTAACTGACTTCAGTGGGCAAAAGTTCACATTCGATGGCCACTGGCACGCTGGAGAAATGTGCTCTTCATGGATGAATCCCGGTTTCAACTGTACCGGGAAAATGGCATCATGTGGGCGAGTGGTTTGCTGATGTCAAAGTTGTGGACAGATTTCCCCCATGGTGGCGGTGGGGTTATGGGTTTGGCAGCCATAAGCTTTCACATGTCGAACACAATTGCATTTTATCGATGTCAGTTTGAATGCACAGAGATACTGGGTCAAGATCCTGAGGTACACAATTCCTGGAAGCTGAAAATATCCCAGTTCTCCCATGTCCTGCATACTCACCAGACATGTCTCATACTGAGAATGTTTGGGATGCATAAGGATTGACGTGTACGATAGCGTGTTCCAGTTCCCGCCAATATCCTGAAACTTCACACAGCCATTGAAGAGGACTGGGACAACATTCCACAGGCCACATTCAACAGCCTGATCAACTCTATGTGAAGGAGACGTGTCACACTGAATGAAGCTAATGGTGGGCACACCAGATACTGACTGGTTTTCTGATCCAACGCCCCTGTCCTTTAAAAAAAATATATATATATATATTTGTTATCAACAATCAACCAATCACAGGCCAGCCTGGCTGACTGTAAAACCAATCACAGCCCAGCATGGCTGGTTACCATCACACCAGATACTGACCGGTGTTCTGATCCAATGCCCCTGTCCTGTAAAAATATATATATATATATTTGTTATCAACAATCAACCAATCACAGGCCAGCCTGGCTGACTGTCAACCAATCACAGCCCATCATGGCTGGTTACCATCACATGACCAACAGAGGCGTATCTGTATTCCCCATCATGTGACATTCATAGATTAATGAATTTATTTAAATTGTGGATGTGGAAATTGAGCAAGTTGAAGTGACAAAACTGCTTGGAATAACCCTGGATTGTAACCTGTCATGGTCAAAACATATTGATACAACAGTAGCTAAGATGGGGAGAAGTCTGTCTATAATAAGCACTGCTCTGCCTTCTTATCAGCACTATCAACAAGGCAGGTCCTACATGCCCTAGTTTTGTTGCACTTGGACTACTGCCCAGTCGTGTGGTCAGGTGCCACAAAGAGGGACAAAGAGGGGAAATTACAATTGGCCCAGAACAGGGCAGCACAGCTGGCCCTTAATTTAGATGTAGAGCTAATATTAATAATATGCTTGTCAATCTCTCATGGCTCAAAGTAGAGGAGATATTGACTTCATCACTACTTGTTTTTGTAAGAAGTATTGCCATTTGTTGCTCTTAAATGACGTCTACAATTGCAGGTTCTGATGCTAATCTCTCACAACCAGCTGTTCTGTTTACTACAGTGAGAATCTCACCACATTAGGAACTACCCGTGAGAATCTCACCACATTAGGAACCACCCGTGAGAATCTCACCACATTGGGAACCACCTGTGAGAATCTCACCACATTAGGAACCACCCGTGAGAATCTCACCACATTAGGAACCACCCGTGAGAATCTCACCACATTAGGAACCACCCGTGAGAATCTCACCACATTAGGAACCACCCGTGAGAATCTCACCACATGAGGAACCACCCGTGAGAATCTCACCACATGAGGAACCACCCGTGAGAATCTCACCACATTAAGAACCACCTGTGTCCTTGGTTGTCCCGTTTGACGTCAATACTGTTCATAATAATGTGATTCATAGATGCTACTGAATGCAGCAAGTGTAACAAAAATGACAATGGAAATGCAACAATTCTTCCAGCTAACCACAGCTTTTATTTTACCTTTATTTAACAAGTCAGTTAAAGAACAAATTCTTATTTTCAATGAAGGCCTAAGAACAGTGGGTTAACTGCCTGCTCAGGGGCAGAACAACAGGTTTACCTTGTCAGCTCGGGGATTTGATCTTGCAACCTTTCAGTTACAAGTCCAACGCTCTAACCACTAGGCTACCTGCCGCCCCTTCACTCTAACCACTAGGCTACCTTCCGCCCCTTCACTCTAACCACTAGGCTACCTTCCGCCCCTTCACTCTAACCACTAGGCTACCTGCCACCCCTTCCGCCCCTTCACTCTAACCACTAGGCTACCTGCCGCCCCTCCACTCTAACCACTAGGCTACCTGCCGCCCCTCCACTCTAACCACTAGGCTACCTGCCGCCCCTCCACTCGAACCACTAGGCTACCTGCCGCCCCAACTGTGCCATTCAGCTCATAAATGGCTAAATATGGAGTTTCCTCCCCGCTAAGGCTTCGACTGAATCCTTCACCTCAGCAAATGTGATGGAGTTTCCAAATGTTATGGAGTTTCCAACCGTATTGGAGTTTCCAAATGTGATGGAGTTTCCAAATGTTATGGAGTTTCCAACCGTGTTGGAGTTTCCAAATGTGTTGGAGTTTCCAAATGTGATGGAGTTTCCAACCGTGTTGGAGTTTCCAAATGTGTTGGAGTTTCCAAATATTATGGAGTTTCCAACCGTGTTGGAGTTTCCAAATGTGTTGGAGTTTCCAACCGTGATGGAGTTTCCTCCCCGCTAAAGTTTCAATTGAATCCTTCACTTTAGCTACGTGTGGATTTTTTTAGAGCTCCATCACTCCACTCAGTCATCATTAAGATCAGATGGGTTTCACATACGTTCTTCGCCCTTTCTACTGAATAGAAATGAACTAAACCAAACATTTGTGGTGGGCTCCGTGTGTGGCTTTTGATCATATCTTTGGATTCCTCATGTCAAAGTCATCGTTAGAAAAAGTTTGGGCCAAATTGGATATTAGATACTATATTAGTTCAATATTATATGAATCCTATTAAATTAAAATGGCACATTTTCGGCAATCAATTTTAGGTTAATTTCTCAGAGATTAAATTATATTTCAACAAAAGAATGTTGCAGGAATGCTAAACCTATCCATTTGAAACAACAGAAACGATTTCAGAACAATCTGTGTTACAGTGTACCGACCATAAAGGGTTAGCTAAGGTACAGTGTGATGTGTTAAAGTCTACAGAACGTAAAGGGTTAGCTAAGGTACAGTGTAATGTGTTAAAGTCTACAGAACGTAAAGGGTTAGCTAAGGTACAGTGTAATGTGTTAAAGTCTACAGAACGTAAAGGGTTAGCTAAGGTACAGTGTAATGTGTTAAAGTCTCCAGAACGTAAAGGGTTAGCTAAGGTACAGTGTGATGTGTTAAAGTCTACAGAACGTAAAGGGTTAGCTAAGGTACAGTGTGATGTGTTAAAGTCTCCAGAACGTAAAGGGTTAGCTAAACTGCCTTTGGACGAAACTGGACGAGTTGTGTTTTTTTTCTCTAGATTTTCATTCCCTGCAGCACCACCAGTCACATACAAGATAAGAATAAACTTTCATACACTTCAATAAAACTTTGCTCTAATGACTAACATCAGTAAGATGACCAGACTACCATATCATATGGAGCAATACCTTCTTACTCTATGGAGGCTTTGCTTACGAATGCTTTCTCTGAGCAGGCCCCTGATGTCCCGTTGCCAAGGGAACACCTTATCTTGAACTTTAACCCAAACATCCGATGTGAGGGAGGGAGGGAGATGCTACAGCTATTTAGGTCAGAGGCATTGTGATGTTTTATCAGTTTTTATAAGCTAATGTTGCTGCTTGTTTGAGTGATTTGAGATGACAGGGAGTTCTGAGAATACTGAGCCTCTCTTTATCACAGACAGGCCTCTCCCCCATCTAGAAAACAATCGAATCGAAATGCCTTGACCATGACAATTTACAGTCTAAGTTGACACTGAGAAGTTTAGTTTCCTCAACTTGTTCTATAGACACATTTTTTCATAACCAGATCCAGCTTAGGTCTAGAATGTAAGGATGGATTTGTACCAAAAACTATGCTCTTAATCTTAGATATATTCAGAACTAGTTTATTGCTGGCCACCATTCTGAAACTAACTGCAAGTCTTTGTTTAGAGTTGCAGTGATTTCACTATCTGTGGCCGCTGATAAGTACAGTGTTGAATCACAAGCCTAGATAGACACACAGGCTTTGTTAAAAGCTAATTGTAAATCATTATTAAAAATAGAAAACAATAAAGGGCCAAGACAGCTTCCTTGTGGAATTCCACACTTTACATGTATTACATTAGAGAGGCTTCCATTGAAGAAAAACACTCTGTGTTCTGTTAGATAGATAGCTTTTGATCGATGATACGACAGAGGGTGTACAACAATAACACACACGTTTTTCTGCTAACAGGTTATGGTCAATGATATCAAAGGCTGCACTGAAATCCAAGAGTACAGCTTCTACCATTTTCAACATCAATTTATTTCAGCCAATCATCAGTCATTTGTGTCAGTGCGGTACATGTAGAATGCCCTTCTCTATAGGCATGCTGAAAGTCTGTTGTTAATTTATTCATAGAGAAATAGCATTGTATTTGATTCAAATACAATTCTTTCCAAATGTTTGCTAAGAGCCGACAGTAGACTTATTGGTCCGCTGTTAGAATCAGAATAGGGGGCTTTACCATTCCTGTGTCGTGGAAAGTCTTCAGCTTTCCTGTACAATATTCTGCTCTAGCAGAGACAAAATAAAATGGACACCCTCTTCCTATCCCCACAACGTAGAAGAGTAGCCTAGGCTATACAGTGTCATCCCAGAATGCACTTCTATGAAAGTCCATCTATGTGGTTTGCAAAACAGGCATTTGCATAGGCTTTATTGTCCTGGTACCTAACAAAAACTGAAGACCAGGGGTTGGAACCGGTTCAGGAAACAGAAAGTTTGGTTAAGCCAATATTTTGTCCATTAAAATAACATCAAATTAATCAGAAATACAGTGTAGACATTGTTAATGTTGTAAATGACTATTGTAGCTGGAAACGGCTGATTTTTTTAATGGAATATCTACATAGGCTTACAGAGGCCCATAATCAGCAACCATCACTCCTGTGTTCCAATGGCAAGCTGTGTTAGTTCATCTGAGGTTTATCATTTTAAAATGCTAATTGATCATTATTAAACCCCTTTGCAATTATATTAACACCTGGTATAGAGGTCCTTGAAGGCAGGGTGCTCGGCCCCAGTGATGTACTGGGCCGTACGCACTACCATCTGTAGTGCCTTGCGGTCGGATGCCAAGCAGTTGCCATACCAGGCGGTGCAGCCAGTCAAGATGCTCTCAATGGTGCAGCTGTAGAACTATTTGAGTATCTGAGGACCCATGCCAAATAATTTCAGCCTCCTAAGGGGGAAGAGCTGTTGCTGTGTTTGGACCATGATAGGTCCTTAGTGATGTGGACACCGAGGACCTTAAAGCTCTCGACCCGCCCCACTACAGCCTGTCGATGTGACATGTTCTCCATTTCCTGTAGTCAATGATAAACTCCTTTGTCTTGCCCACATTGAGGGAGAGGTTGTTGTCCACACGGCCAGATCTCTGACCTCCTCCCTATAGGCTGTCTTACCGTCTGTGTTGTTGGCAAACTTAATGATGCTATTGAAGTCATGAGCGGCTAGTTTGTCATGGGTGAACAGGGAGTACAGGAGGGGACTGAGCACGCACCCCTGAATGACCCCCGTGTTGAGGGTCAGTGTGGTGGATGTGTTGTTGCCTACCCTCACCACCTGGGGGGCAGTCTGACAGAAGGTCCATGATCCAGTTGTGGAGGGAGGTGTTCAGTCCCAGGGTCCTTAGCTTAGTGACGAACTTGGAAGGCACTCTGGTGTTGAACGCAGAAATGTAGTCAATGAATAGCATTCTCACATAGGTGTTCCTTTTGTCCAGGTGGGGAAGGGCAGTGTGGAGTGCAATAGAGATTGCATCAACTTTGCATCTGTTGGGGTGGTATGCAAATTGGAGTGGCTCTAGGGTTTCTGGGATAATGGTGTTGATGTGAGCCATGACCAGCATTTCAAAGCTCTTCATGTCTCCAGATGTGAGTGCTACGGCGTGGTAATCATTTAGACAGGTTACCTTAGTGTTCTTAGGCAACAGGGGACTATGGTGGTTTGCTTGAAACATGTAGGTATTACAGACTGGGTCAGAGAGAGTTTGAAATTTTCAATTAAGCCACTTGCCAGTTGGTCAGTGCATGTTCTGAGTACACATCCTGGTAATGTTTGAAGGTCTAATCACATCGACTACGGAGAGCAAACAGTCATCTGGAACAGCCTGATGAACATTGTCTTGTTTGCTTATGGCCGTATACAGCTCGTTGAATGCAGTCTTAGTGCCAGCATTGGCTTGTGGTGGTAAATTGACAGCAGAAAATTATAGATGAATACTCTCTTGGTAAATAGTATGGTCTACAGCTTATCATGAGCTATTCTAACTCAGCCGAACAGAACCTCCAGACTTCCTTAATATTAGCGATTGCTGTCGTTAAATAAGAGACACAAAACACCCACCACATCACAGAGACTATTATGACATCACAGGGTTCTAACTGGGCTGACTGTGTGGCATGGTAGATTCCCGTGGCGACAGGGTTGTGATTGGTTGCTGCTGTACGCTGCCAGGACTGTCAATAAAGAGGTTATGTGTTCTGTTGTGAGCACAATGCTTAATGGTAGAATCAGAGGGGACTCTTTAGGTCAGTTTACTTACTGCTCAGCTCTTGGGACAAGAGTAGTCGATTATGCCATCACTGACATTGACCCCTCCTCCGTTAGTGCATTCACTGTCAGACCACAGACACCATTGTCAGATCACAGTCAGATCAACGTGTTTTCTGAAGAAATTAACCATCATCTTGCCGGACTCTGCCGTTCTGTCCTGCCAATGCATAGAAACACCAGCTAGATGTCCTGTATATTATCTATGTCCTTGTTCAACCATGACCCTGAGAAGCAGAGGATGTTACAATTCATAATGTCCCGTCCTATAGGACAGCCTCGAACGGAGCTCGTACAGTTTATTCTTCGGCGATTGCACATTCGCAGGGTAGAGGAGGAAGTGTGGGATAAGGGGAGTGGGACTCTCTAAATCTTATGTTTACAGTTTCTGTTTTTCCTTTCCAAACTATCTCTGAATCTGGAGGCATTGGAAGTGTTTTTGGCTGGAGATGACGGTGGACTCAGTGGAGAACATTCCAGCCACTTGGCAGTGTTGGCACTGCTACTCGGTCGGTCGTTCGGTCGTTCGGTCGGGCATTCGGTCGATCGGTCCAAAGTGAGATGGACAGAAAGGAAAACAAAGTGAGAACCACTTTTGGTCCTCACTTCCAAAAATTAACACACACACACACGCACACACACAGACAGACAGACAGACAGACGGACGGACAGACGGACGGACTGACGGACGGACAAACTTACCAAGTCAATTCAAACCTGCCAAATTCAGAGATAAACAACCTTTCAAAAACACCAACAAGTCTGAATAACAGACAATGTTAAAAGGAGAGGCCGTCCGTCTGTCTGTCTGTGTGTGTGCGTGTGATCCTTTTTTGAAGTGAGGACCAAAAAGGTGGTTCTCACTTTGTTTTCCTTTCAATGACAGCCAAGACCTGAAGTTTCTCAGTGAACCTCACTAAGATAGAATGAATGTGATGGCAGGTGTTTGTTTCTCTGTGCTCTTTGGCTCCCCTTGAAGGACACACATGTGTACTGCAGTGAGAGTTTCTAATTGGCTGGCAGAAAACATACGGATTTTTCCAATTGGACCACAGTGTCTGGTTCAGGAATTTTTGTGATTGGCTAGAATTTGCAATTTGAGCATAAGGAGGGAGGGAAGAGGCGTGGATTGGACGACATTTACACAATAGTGAAAACTGTCTGATGAATCCATTACCTTGATCACTGTGAACAGCTAACCAACCAAACCTTGTTGAGTTTATCACCTATTTATCTCTCAATGTACATGTATGTACATTTACGGTATATACAATATGTATATTAAAAAAAATGTGGGTCCAAATAATGAACATTTTATCACGATTATCCAGATTAAATGCATATACTTGTGTTTAACTTGACATCATTATATCCCATTTCAATCCAAATCTTTTATATTTTACAACCAATTAAGTCATTTAAAAATATCTATATTGTAATGTTAAATGCTTTATTTTTGTCAGGACAGTCTTCCACAGGACAGGGTCTGTGTTACTGGGTAGATTTAAGAATTAGTCGATTTGAGTGAAAATTTGACACGTCATTTGGGATATTGATAGATTTTCGGGAGGGAAACTTGTCGCTACAGCCAATCAGTGAGCAGGTGTGTCCCCCCCCCCCCCTCCTCCTCCTTCTCAACTCCCTGACCTCAAATACAAAGAGGCTCAATCTGGATTATTAGCTTTTATGAACTGTCCTGAAGTCAGACATGTGTGGCTAAAAGAAGCCTTTTGTGGATATGAACTGATCCTAGACCTGTGCTGTCATAATATCTACAGCAAAATGACGTATTTTGTTTACTTCTATGTTAGAGAGCATGTGAGAAGCTCAGATGGATTGAGTCTGGTCATGTAAAATGACACATTTGAATGGCAAATGCTTAGTTTCTTTTGTCAGTACGTTGTCTTCCACAAGACAGGGGGTGTTTCTCAATATGCATTCTACCGTGCTTCACACTCTCATGCTCCAAGTGTGTTCCCCCGAGGACGTTCATTTGTGTACGTTCTTGTGAGGACAAGAGTGTGGAGAACACATGAAACATTACTGTAGTAATTGCCTCACGCTGCACCTCCCCATTCACTGACCCATCCATTAGCCAGGACAATGGCAACAATAGAGACTAAACAACGTTATACAGTAAGAAAACGTTTAACTTGATAATAATCAGCTAGATATATGTGAATCGTAATCTAGCTAGCCAGCTAGCTAGTTAAAACAGGGAAAAATGACCTAAAACAAGGTCGATGTCAATTGTTCGTTGGTAGCTAGTTAACAATTCTTCATGGCTAGCAAGCTAACCAGTTAGCCCTGTTGACTTAGTATGGACTGGCACATTCACCGAACCTTCCTTCTTCTGGGTCAATAGAGATGAATCAAGATACACAAAGCAAATGTTTTACTTCATAACTATCAGCTAGCTATATGTGAATCGTAGTAATGTAGCTAATCATATAGTATAACTTGGCAACACGTCATTCCAAAGTCGGAGTGTATTTTCTCTCGCTTCAGCTTAAATAATGTCCGCCATTGATTTAAAGCAAATGTTAGTAATTTTTTACATTGTTGCGTCAAATTTCTTTGCCTACTTTCCATTGACGTTTGCATTGATGCATGTACAAACGGAGTACGCGTCGAGAAGTGCCCTCCTTTGCTTGGTTTAAGTATTGTTATTGTAACTGTCTGGTAGGGCCAAAATTATTCCATTTGGGTCTAATAAATCTAATTGAAAATCCATAAACCATTTTTAATTCAGCAGTGCGTTTAGCAAACAGATTTGAAATCATGTTGCGAACAGAAACAGAAGGAACCTGAATACAAATATCTTTTTATCAGATCTAATGTGCTATATTCTCCTACATTAATTACACATTTCCACAAACTTCAAAGTGTTTCCTTTCAAATGGTACCAAGAATATGCATATCCTTGATTCCGGTCCTGAGCTACAGGCAGTTAGATTTGGGTTTGTGATTTTAGGTGAAAATTGAAGGGGAAAAAAAGGGTCCGATCCTTAAGAGGTTTGCTTCAATCACATACTGTAACTGAAACTATGAACACATTTCAAAGTCACTACAGCCAATCAGTGAGCAGCACCAAGCCATTGTTTGGCAAAAGAAGGACAATTCAAAAAAGGCAACTTACCTGAAATGAAAAACAAAACTTAGAGGTTTAATTATGGATTTATGGATTTTCAGTAGTGATGGCGTGCCTTTCCAAAACATGTCCAATCTATTGAACTTACAACAGGTGGACTCCAATCAAGTTGTAGAAACATCTCAAGGAGGGTAAATGGAAACAGGATGCACCTAAGCTCAATTTCGAGTCTCATAGCGAAGGGTCTGAATACTTACACTACCGTTCAGAAGTTTGGGGTCACTTTGAAATGTCCTTGTTTTTGAAAGAAAAGCAAAAAAAAATGTGTCCATTAAAATAACATCAAATTGATCAGAAATACAGTGTAGACATTGTTAATGTTGTAAATGACTATTGTAGCTGGAAATTGCTGATTGTTTTATGGAATATCCACATAGACGTACAGAGGCCCATCATCAGCAACCATCACTCCTGTGTTCCAATGGCACGTTGTGTTAGCTAATCCAAGTTTATCGTTTTAAAAGGCTAATTGATCATTAGAAAACCATTTTGCAATTATGTTAGCACAGCTGACAACTGTTGTCCTGATTATAGAAGCAATAAAACTGGCCTTTAGACTAGTTGAGTATCTGGAGCATCGGCATTTGTGGGTTCGATTACAGGCTCAAAATGGCCAGAAACAAAAAAACTTTCTTCCAAAACTTGTCAGTCTATTCTTGTTCTGAGAAATGAAGGCTATTCCATGCAAGAAATTGGCAAGAAACTGAAGATCTCGTACAACGCTGTGTACTACTCCCTTCACAGAACAGCACAAACTGGCCCTAACCAGAAGAAAAAGAGGAGTAGGAGGCCCCGGTGCACAACTGAGCAAGAGGACAAGAACATTAGAGTGTCTAGTTTGAGAAACAGATGCCTCACAAGTCCTCAACTGGCAGCTTCATTAAATAGTACCTGCAAAACTACAGTCTCAACATCAACAGTGAAGAGGCGACTCAGGGATGCTGGCCTCCTAGGCAGAGTTGCAAAGAAAAAAGCCATATCTCAGATTGGCCAATAAAAGAAAAGATTAAGATGGGCAAAAGAACGCAGACACAGGACAGAGGAACTCTGCCTGGAAGGCTAGCCTCTCGGAGTCACCTCTTCAAAAATTCTAAAAACCTGTTTTTGCTTTGTCATTATGGAATATTGTGTGTAGATTGATGAGATACATCCACAGTGTGATTTCAACAGTTTACATGTTTTTGCGTCAAATTTACTCAATATTGTCTTTTGTTTCATATATATAAGAACATTCCAATCTTGTTTAGCATTATCTAGTGCAAAAATGGCATGTTTCCACTATTTTAATCAGTTTGCATCACTTTCAAAAGGGGGGACTTTTATTTTGAAGGCAAACTGCAAACTCCACTATTGTTGCTAATCCTGATTATGGCTAACTTTACATAGGTGTGAATGCCGAGGTCAGTTTCTTCCACTGAGGTATAATAAGAGCTGGAGACTGCAAACAAGATATCCGACAGTTGACAGGGAGCAGGGTGACTATTCATCACCTTGACCAAAAACATGGCAGAGCTCGTCCGGGTTGGGCCTGGGTAGACTGTCATTGTAAATAAGAATTTGTTCTCACTTGAATTGCCTCGTTAAATAAAAGGTAAAAAATATTTTTTTAAATCACAATATTGGTATTAACAATCTGGATGTCACCTTGATAGTCTACTGTACTTGATAGTCTACTGCAAGTTTGTGCAAGTTTAGCCAATATCAAAGTGATAAAACAGTTATTGTGACTAGCATTTCGCTACACCTGCAATGACATCTGTATGTTTATTTATCTTTATTGATCTTGGTAAGTCAGTTAAAAACAAATTCTTATTTTCAATGACGGCCTAGGAACAGTAGGTTAACTGCCTGTTCAGGGGAAGAACAACAGATTAGTACCTTGTCAGCTTGGGGGTTTGAACTTGCAACCTTCTGGTTGCTGCTCTGGTTGCTGCTCTAACCACGAGGCTAACCTGTCGCCCCAGGCAAGCATTAACATTTGATTTGATTGCAGTCATTTTCACCCCCCAAAAAATGTAGCGACGACACCATTAAAATCTAAATGTTTTATTTATTTCACAACAAAAAGGAATGCTTATGAACCCTTTCACCTGTTGATAATGGGTGTCACTAGAAAGCCACAAAGTACAAATGGGCTACATCATAAAAAGGAATGAAAACCAAAATTTGATTTTTGGTCTTCATTTAAGGTTAGGTTTAGAAGAAGGTTAGCGGTGTGTTTAGGTAAAAAATAAAATCAGATTTTAAGAAGATAAAACTGTAGAAATAGACTGGGTTTATTACTTTGTTGCTGTGGTAACTAGTGATGACCCTGATAATGCCTCCAAATATTTTGTGTTGAACAGGGAATTTACGGTTTTGGGACAAAGACAGCTACTGTTCCCCGATTGGTTACTTTGACAAAATTCGACGTCAAGTGTCGAATTTGTGGTTTGAGGTGTAGAGGCGGAGTTTATTATAGACAGAAACCTGCCCCTCCTACCTGTGTGACGGTCCTCTCTCTCTCTTCATCTCTCTCGCTGTCTCTCTCCCTCTCCATAATGCAATGCTCATCTCTCGAAAAGAAGAGGAACATCACAACATGGAAACACTAATGACGACGAATAGAAGCCCCAAATAGCTCGATTATGTTATGCGCTTTCATAATCATTGCCATTGCTTAATACATACATTGCGATTTTGACATTCGAGGTGTGTTAATGTTTATTTTTTAACACGACACAACTCATTACTTGCTCCACATTTTCATTATACGATGTGTCAATTCTATAGTTGAATTTTGAATATTTCGTATTCTCCATATTAGTAGCCTACTGATGATTTGATTGGATATATGATCAGAAAGAACTGAGTGTATTTTTATGAATAAGAGGAAGAGAGGTAAAGAGAGAGGATTGCACATCTGGAAATGTTGGTGAGTGCAGCTATTATATTAATTCTGTATCCACATCATCATTGTATAATTGCGTTATATTGTTGATCACAATATAGCCTGATTTAATGTAATGTCATGTAGCCTGGGGATTTCTGTAAGGGTTGACACGACTTTTCGATTTTATCATGTGTGTCATTGTACAGACATTAACATGAAACTCTCATAAAGATTTGCACTGTGTGTCATATAAAACTCGGGAAATATATGCGGAACAGAAGATGAGTCCATGCCCACACAATGGCGCATCTCCGTATTCTTTATTATTTATTGATGAGAACATTTCAATGCTCTTTGTCTCTATTCTAATATAGTGTTACAAATAAACATCGTGGTAAATTGCATCGATGCTCAACAGATTAGAAAATAAACTCCATACAGAATGCTACAGGTTTTTGTTAGATATTAGATATTTTGAGCAACATTTTTAATGGTTTGATGTTGGTAGAAAAGGAACTCTACAGAATTACAGGACCCAGACTGGCTGACATTCTTGCGCCTCTACAGGTATTCGTCATTCGATATTTTCAGCAAATGAATTGAACAACACATTTTGTTGTACTACGCTGTCTGCAAAACATCTCCCTTCCCTCTGGCAGAAGAATCGCAGGTTAGCGTTTTTCGTCATGAATCTTGTTCTGGAGGCAGAAAGGTCACTATCTGGCACAGCCACAAAGTCATACAATCAATCAGATTTTAAATCTAACCTTAACCACACTGATAACGTTAATGCCTAACCCCAAATGTGACACCATCTGGATTGGTGTCTTAGGTCTTTATTTAGTGTTGTGTTGTCTCTCTTTATGTAGTGTTGTGGTGTCTCTCTCTATGTAGTGTTGTGTTGTCTCTCTTTATGTAGTGTTGTGTTGTCTCTCTTTATGTAGTGTTGTGTTGTCTCTCTATGTAGTGTTGTGTTGTCTCTCTTTATGTAGTGTTGTGTTGTCTCTCTCTATGTAGTGTTGTGTTGTCTCTCTTTATGTAGTGTCGTGTTGTCCCTCTTTATGTAGTGTTGTGGTGTCTCTCTCTATGTAGTGTTGTGTTGTCTCTCTTTATGTAGTGTTGTGTTGTCTCTCTTTATGTAGTGTTGTGGTGTCTCTCTTTATGTAGTGTTGTGGTGTCTCTCTATGTAGTGTTGTGGTGTCTCTCTTTATGTAGTGTTGTGGTGTCTCTCTCTATGTAGTGTTGTGGTGTCTCTCTCTATGTAGTGTTGTGTTGTCTCTCTTTATGTAGTGTTGTGGTGTCTCTCTTTATGTAGTTTTGTGGTGTCTCTCTTTATGTAGTGTTGTGTTGTCTCTCTTTATGTAGTGTTGTGGTGTCTCTCTCTATGTAGTGTTGTGTTGTCTCTCTTTATGTAGTGTTGTGTTGCCTCTCTTTATGCAGTGTCGTGTTGTCTCTCTTTATGTAGTGTTGTGGTGTCTCTATGTAGTGCTGTGGTGTCTCTCTTTATGTAGTGTTGTGTTGTCTCTCTTTATGTAGTGTTGTGGTGTCTCTCTATGTAGTGTTGTGGTGTCTCTCTTTATGTAGTGTTGTGTTGTCTCTCTTTATGTAGTGTTGTGTTGTCTCTCTTTATGTAGTGTTGTGGTGTCTCTCTATGTAGTGTTGTGGTGTCTCTCTTTATGTAGTGTTGTCTCTCTATGTAGTGTTGTCTCTCTTTATGTAGTGTTGTGTTATCTCTCTTTATGTAGTGTTGTGTTGTCTCTCTATGTAGTGTTGTGGTGTCTCTCTTTATGTAGTGTTGTGTTGTCTCTCATTATGTAGTGTTGTGTTGTCTCTCTTTATGTAGTGTTGTGTTGTCTCTCTTTATGTAGTGTTGTGTTGTCTCTCTTTATGTAGTGTTGTGTTGTCTCTCTTTATGTAGTGTTGTGTTGTCTCTCTTTATGTAGTGTTGTGTTGTCTCTCTTTATGTAGTGTTGTGTAGTCTCTCTTTATGTAGTGTTGTGGTGTCTCTCTCTATGTAGTGTTGTGTTGTCTCTCTTTATGTAGTGTTGTGTTGTCTCTCTTTATGCAGTGTCGTGTTGTCTCTCTTTATGTAGTGTTGTGGTGTCTCTATGTAGTGCTGTGGTGTCTCTCTTTATGTAGTGTTGTGTTGTCTCTCTTTATGTAGTGTTGTGGTGTCTCTCTATGTAGTGTTGTGGTGTCTCTCTTTATGTAGTGTTGTGTTGTCTCTCTTTATGTAGTGTTGTGTTGTCTCTCTTTATGTAGTGTTGTGGTGTCTCTCTATGTAGTGTTGTGGTGTCTCTCTTTATGTAGTGTTGTCTCTCTATGTAGTGTTGTCTCTCTTTATGTAGTGTTGTGTTGTCTCTCTATGTAGTGTTGTGGTGTCTCTCTTTATGTAGTGTTGTGTTGTCTCTCTTTATGTAGTGTTGTGTTGTCTCTCTTTATGTAGTGTTGTGTTGTCTCTCTTTATGTAGTGTTGTGTTGTCTCTCTTTATGTAGTGTTGTGTTGTCTCTCTTTATGTAGTGTTGTGTTGTCTCTCTTTATGTAGTGTTGTGTAGTCTCTCTTGATGTAGTGTTGTGGTGTCTCTTTATGTAGTGTTGTCTCTCTTTATGTAGTGTTGTGTTGTCTCTCTTTATGTAGTGTTGTGGTGTCTCTCTATGTAGTGTTGTGGTGTCTCTCTTTATGTAGTGTTGTGTTGTCTCTCTTTATGTAGTGTTGTGTTGTCTCTCTTTATGTAGTGTTGTGGTGTCTCTCTATGTAGTGTTGTGGTGTCTCTCTTTATGTAGTGTTGTCTCTCTATGTAGTGTTGTCTCTCTTTATGTAGTGTTGTGTTATCTCTCTTTATGTAGTGTTGTGTTGTCTCTCTATGTAGTGTTGTGGTGTCTCTCTTTATGTAGTGTTGTGTTGTCTCTCTTTATGTAGTGTTGTGTTGTCTCTCTTTATGTAGTGTTGTGTTGTCTCTCTTTATGTAGTGTTGTGTTGTCTCTCTTTATGTAGTGTTGTGGTGTCTCTTTATGTAGTGTTGTGTTGTCTCTCTTGATGTAGTGTTGTGTTGTCTCTCTTTATGTAGTGTTGTGTAGTCTCTCTTGATGTAGTGTTGTGGTGTCTCTTTATGTAGTGTTGTCTCTCTTTATGTAGTGTTGTGTTGTCTCTCTTGATGTAGTGTTGTGGTGTCTCTTTATGTAGTGTTGTCTCTCTTTATGTAGTGTTGTGTTGTCTCTCTTTATGTAGTGTTGTGTTGTCTCTCTTTATGTAGTGTTGTGTAGTCTCTCTTGATGTAGTGTTGTGGTGTCTCTTTATGTAGTGTTGTCTCTCTTTATGTAGTGTTGTCTCTCTTTATGTAGTGTTGTGGTGTCTCTTGATGTAGTTTTGTGGTGTCTCTTGATGTAGTGTTGTGGTGTCTCTTTATGTAGTGTTGTGTTGTCTCTCTCTATGTTGTGTTGTCTCTCTTGTCGTGATGTGTTGTCTCTCTTTATGTAGTGTAGTGTTGTCTCTCTTGTCGTGATGTGTGTTTTGTTCTATATTCATATTTTATGTGTATTTATGTTTAATCCCCCGTCCCTGCAGGAGGCCTTTTGCCTTTTGGTAGGCCGTCATTGTGGATAAAAATATGTTCTTGCCTAGTTAAATAAAGGTTAAATAAATACATATGTAGCAACATTTTAAATTGTGTTTTTTACATAGGATAAAAGTAGAGACTCAGAGATAGAAAATTGTATATCATACACTACAGTTGAGGAACAATGGGAAAGTAATTCTGCTTTGAAAGCTGATAAACTTGTAACCCCACTTTTAAGAGAATGGGCCTTGAATGTTTTGGTACACCTACTGGAGAGCTCTTCTTTGTCTACACCCATTCAGCACCATTCACACCCTCTTAAGCCTTATCCCCACCCCATCTCTTTAAGGATTCACACCTGAGGCCATGTGTCACGTTCTTCATAATGAGGAGACCAAGGCGCAGTGTGAGATGAATAAACAGCTGTCTCTGATGGTGAACCAATTCAGGCCACCATAGACCTACATATACCTAGACATACCAAAACCTCAAGGAATTACAAAAAACCCTAGACTAGACAAAAACACACATAATAAAGACAACAAAGATAACTAAGGTCAGGGCGTGACAGTACACCCCCCCCCCCCACACACACACACACACACACAAGGTGCGGACTCCCGGCCGCAAACCTAAAGCTATATGGGAGGGTCTGGGTGGGGATCTGGACGCCGCCTCCCTTCTTTACCCTGAGTCCGCTCTTGTAGCACACACCAGTGGATCATCGTCGGAGGCTCTGGGCTGGGGACCCTCGCTGTTTGGATCGTCGCCGGATGTTCTGGACTGGGGACCGTCGCTGGAAACTCTGGACTGGAGACCGTCGCTGGAGGCTCCGGACTGGGTACTGTAGCCGGACGCTCTGGACTGGGTACTGTAGCCGGATGCTCTGGACTGGCGAGGCGCACTGTAGGCCTGGTGCGTGGTGCCGGCTCTGGTGGTACCGGGCTGGGGACACGCACCTCAGGGCGGGGAGGAGGAACAGGATACACTGGACCGTGGAGACGCATTGGAGATCCAGAACATAGAGCTCAATACGTCCTGGCTGGATGCCCTGGAGACATCGTGTGCATCTCTGCATAACACGGTGCCTGACTAGTTACACGCCCCCCACGGTAAGCACGAGGAGTTGGCTCAGGTCTCCTACCTGACTCATGCAATCTCCTCGTGTTCCCCCCCCCAGACACATCTAGCTAAGTGGATGAGTCACTATTGTCTAGACATGTTCATGAAATGCAATAGATGGCCGTAATCACCCCCCAGACACACCAGGTGAAGTTGATGTTTAGACATGTAGCTAGCGAGCTAAACAATGAACCGGCATAATCCCAACTACCACCAATACAAACATTGTCATAGCTGTAGTATGAATCTGCAGGCAGCTAAAGCTAACCAACTAGGTTCAATGTTAGCTATTTAGCTAATATTAGGCTATAACTAGCATGGTAAAGGAGTTTCTGATTCGAAGAATGTTACGATACAAAACGTTAGCTAGCAAGCCAGCCGGCTAACGTTCGCTAGCTAGCTAACAGTACGCTTTAACTTGCAATGAAAATGACTTTTCGACCCAATATAATATCTGAAAATGTAGCTAAACTCACCTGTATACATGGATTTTTGAATATATATTTTTTTAAAGATCATCAACTGACTCTCCTGTGAAGTAGTGACGTGTGACGTGTGACGTGTGACGTGTGACGTGTGACGTGCGTCGAGCTTCCTGAAAAGGGTCACAAATCAAGTCTGTTTGTTTTCAAGAATTTTTACAATATATCACATTTTGAATTCTGGTCCATCTAGAGGAAATCTCTCAGCTCTGCCTCCAGGACAAGACTCATCCCAAATAAACATCAAACTGTAGAAGAGTCACACCATTTCACCATCTGGGTGTGACTTGGCTCAGACAGCATGATCTGATTCTGATTCCATTCCCTGACTTCCTCTCTGTACGTTGCATTTGACTGGTCCTCAGTGTGTTTCAGTTGGACAGACTGGACAGAGTGCAGCCGACACAGCGACGGTGTGAGTGGAGCAGAGAGAACCGAGGATGGGGGGCGGAGGTCAACAGACGGAGTCAAGCGAGCCGGCCAAGTGTGACGGGGTTGGGCCCGATGGAGGGCGAGGTGGCAGTGCAGTCTACACCTGGGAAGAGGTCCAGAAGCACTGCCACAGAAGCGACCAGTGGTTGGTCATCGACAGGAAGGTCTATAATATTACCCAGTGGGCGAAGAGACACCCAGGAGGCATCAGGGTCATCAGTCACTTTGCTGGAGAAGATGCCACGGTCAGTAGCCAAACTATGGAAGTTGTTGATGAAATGTCCTCAAGTTATTCCAGGAAGACTGTTGCAAATGTTATAATGTTGTAGGTATGACATATTACACTAGTTGTTAGTGGATCGTACATTATGACTCTATTACATATCACTCTAGTTGTTAGTTGTCTTAATATCACGATAATCTCTTAACCATGAATGAATCATCATTATTTTTTACATAAGAGACATACACTGAGTGTACAAAACATTAGGAACACCTTCCTAATATTGAGTTGCACCCCCCTTTGCCCTCAATTTGTCGGGGACTCTACAGGGACTCTAAAAGGTGTCGCAGGCGTTCCACAGGGACCCATTTTGACTTCCATTCTTCCCACAGTTGTGTCAAGTTGGCTGGATGTCCTTTTGAGTGGTGGACCATTCTTGATACACACGGGAAAACTGTTGAGCGTGAAAAACCCTGCAGCGTTGCAGTTCTTGAAGACGAACCGGAGCGCCTGGAACCTACTACATTTACATTTACATTTAAGTCATTTAGCAGACGCTCTTATCCAGAGCGACTTACAAGTTAATTTTTACCTTTTTTTTATTTTTTATTTTTTTTATATTTTTTTATTTTTTTATTTAACCAGGCAAGTCAGTTAAGAACACATTCTTATTCTTCAATGACGGCCTGGGAACAGTGGGTTAACTGCCTGTTCAGGGGCAGAACGACAGATTTGTACCTTGTCGGCTCGGGGGTTTGAACTCACAACCTTCCGGTTACTAGTCCAACGCTCTAACCACTAGGCTACCCTGTCGCCCCTACTACAATACCATACCCCGTTCAAAAGCATTTCAATCTTTTTTCTCACACTCTGAAAGGCAATCCAGAAACACAGTCTCAATTGTCTCAAGGCTAAAAAAAAAAATATCCTTCTTTATCCTGTCTCCTCCCCTTCACCAGGTGACATCAATAAGAGGTCATAGGTCACCTGGATTCACCTGGTCAGTCTATATCATGGAAAGACTTCTTCATGTTTTGTACACTCACTATTTTTACTGAGAGGATATTTGTATGTATTTCTCTAAAACAACATAGATGAATCTATGTCTCTAATTTCTAGGAAGCATTTTCCGCATTCCATCCCGATCCTAATTTTGTCAGGAAGTTTCTGAAGCCGTTGCTGATTGGAGAGCTGGCACCGACAGAGCCCAGCCAGGACCATGAGAAAAACGTGAGGCGGCCCATCTTTATCTCTCTCCCTCTACAGCATCACACCCATAACATACATTGTTGTAGGCTACATAATGAAACATAGAATGTGAACCCTACAGCATCTCTCCCTCTGACATAGCACCACACCCACTTTAACCACCACAAAGCACCACATTCGACCAAGTCGTATTGTGTCATCTTCAGTCATCTACTATAATAACTATACCAGCCTGTCTATGTGCCCCTATAACTAGGGCACATTATACCAGCCTGTCTATGTGCCCAGATGCCCCTATAACTAGATCACATTATACCAGCATGTCTATATGCCCAGATGCCCCTATAACTAGATCACATTATACCAGCCTGTCTATATGCCCATATAACTAGATCACATTATACCAGCATGTCTATATGTCCCTATAACTAGATCACATTATACCAGCCTGTCTATATGCCCCTATAACTAGATCACATTATACCAGCATGTCTATGTGCCCAGATGCCCCTATAACTAGATCACATTATACCAGCATGTCTATGTGCCCAGATTCCCCTATAACTAGATCACATTATACTAGCCTGTCTATATGCCCAGATGCCCCTATAACTAGATCACATTATACCAGCCTGTCTATATGCCCATATAACTAGATCACATTATACCAGCATGTCTATATATCCCTATAACTAGATCACATTATACCAGCCTGTCTATATATCCCTATAACTAGATCACATTATACCAGCCTGTCTATGTGCCCAGATGCCCCTATAACTAGATCACATTATACCAGCCTGTCTATATATCCCTATAACTAGATCACATTATACCAGCCTGTCTATATGCCCCTATAACTAGATCACATTATACCAGCCTGTCTATATATCCCTATAACTAGATCACATTATACCAGCCTGTCTATGTGCCCAGATGCCCCTATAACTAGATCACATTATACCAGCCTGTCTATATGCCCCTATAACTAGATCACATTATACCAGCATGTCTATGTGCCCAGATTCCCCTATAACTAGATCACATTATACCAGCCTGTCTATATGCCCCTATAACTAGATCACATTATACCAGCATGTCTATGTGCCCAGATATCCCTATAACTAGATCACATTATACCAGCCTGTCTATATGCCCAGATAGCCCTATAACTAGATCACATTATACCAGCATGTCTATGTGCCCCTATAACTAGATCACATTATACCAGCCTGTCTATATGCCCAGATGCCCCTATAACTAGATCACATTATACCAGCATGTCTATGTGCCCAGATGCCCCTATAACTAGATCACATTATACCAGCATGTCTATATGCCCCTATAACTAGATCACATTATACCAGCCTGTCTATATGCCCCTATAACTAGATCACATTATACCAGCCTGTCTATGTGCCCAGATATCCCTATAACTAGATCACATTATACCAGCATGTCTATGTGCCCAGATGCCAGTATAACTAGATCACATTATACCAGCCTGTCTATATGCCCCTATAACTAGATCACATTATACCAGCCTGTCTATGTGCCCAGATATCCCTATAACTAGATCACATTATACCAGCATGTCTATGTGCCCAGATGCCAGTATAACTAGATCACATTATACCAGCCTGTCTATGTGCCCAGATGGACCTATAACTAGATCACATTATACCAGCCTGTCTATATGCCCCTATAACTAGATCACATTATACCAGCCTGTCTATGTGCCCCTATAACTAGATCACATTATACCAGCCTGTCTATATGCCCCTATAACTAGATCACATTATACCAGCCTGTCTATATGCCCAGATGCCCCTATAACTAGATCACATTATACCAGCCTGTCTATGTGCCCAGATGCCCCTATAACTAGATCACATTATACCAGCCTGTCTATGTGCCCTGATGCCCCTATAACTAGATCACATTATACCAGCCTGTCTATATGCCCCTATAACTAGATTACATTATACCAGCCTGTCTATGTGCCCAGATGCCCCTATAACTAGATCACATTATACCAGCCTGTCTATGTGCCCAGATGACCCTATAACTAGATCACATTATACCAGCCTGTCTATATGCCCAGATGCCCCTATAACTAGATCACATTATACCAGCCTGTCTATATGCCCAGATGCCCCTATAACTAGATCACATTATACCAGCCTGTCTATATGCCCAGATGCCCCGATAACTAGATCACAATATACCAGCCTGTCTATGTGCCCAGATGGCCCTATAACTAGATCACATTATACCAGCCTGTCTATGTGCCCAGATACCCCTATAACTAGATCACATTATACCAGCCTGTCTATATGCCCCTATAACTAGATCACATTATACCAGCCTGTCTATATGCCCCTATAACTAGATCACATTATACCAGCCTGTCTATATGCCCAGATGCCCCTATAACTAGATCACATTATACCAGCCTGTCTATATGCCCAGATGCCCCGATAACTAGATCACAATATACCAGCCTGTCTATGTGCCCAGATGGCCCTATAACTAGATCACATTATACCAGCCTGTCTATGTGCCCAGATACCCCTATAACTAGATCACATTATACCAGCCTGTCTATATGCCCCTATAACTAGATCACATTATACCAGCCTGTCTATATGCCCCTATAACTAGATCACATTATACCAGCCTGTCTATGAGCCCAGATGGCCCTATAACTAGATCACATTATACCAGCCTGTCTATGCGCCCAGATGCCCCTATAACTAGATCACATTATACCAGCCTGTCTATATGCCCATATAACTAGATCACATTATACCAGCATGTCTATATGCCCCTATAACTAGATCACATTATACCAGCATGTCTATATGCCCCTATAACTAGATCACATTATACCAGCCTGTCTATATGCCCAGATGCCCCTATAACTAGATCACATTATACCAGCCTGTCTATATGCCCCTATAACTAGATCACATTATACCAGCATGTCTATATGCCCAGATGCCCCTATAACTAGATCACATCATACCAGCCTGTCTATATGCCCCTATAACTAGATCACATTATACCAGCATGTCTATATGCCCAGATATCCCTATAACTAGATCACATTATACCAGCCTGTCTATGTGCCCCTATAACTAGATCACATTATACCAGCCTGTCTATATGCCCAGATGCCCCTATAACTAGATCACATTATACCAGCCTGTCTATGTGCCCAGATGCCCCTATAACTAGATCACATTATACTAGCCTGTCTATGTGCCCCTATAACTAGATCACATTATTCCAGCCTGTCTATATGCCCAGATGCCCCTATAACTAGATCACATTATACCAGCCTGTCTATGTGCTCAGATGCCCCTATAACTAGATCACATTATACCAGCCTGTCTATGTGCCCAGATGCCCCTATAACTAGATCACATTATACCAGCATGTCTATATGCCCAGATGCCCCGATAACTAGATCACATTATACCAGCCTGTCTATATGCCCAGATGCCCCTATAACTAGATCACATTATACCAGCCTGTCTATGTGCCCAGATGCCCCTATAACTAGATCACATTATACCAGCCTGTCTATGTGCCCCTATAACTAGATCACATTATACCAGCCTGTCTATGTGCCCAGATGCCCCTATAACTAGATCACATTATACCAGCCTGTCTATATGCCCCTATAACTAGATCACATTATACCAGCCTGTCTATGTGCCCAGATGCCCCTATAACTAGATCACATTATACCAGCCTGTCTATATGCCCCTATAACTAGATCACATTATACCAGCCTGTCTATGTGCCCAGATGCCCCTATAACTAGATCACATTATACCAGCCTGTCTATATGCCCCTATAACTAGATCACATTACACCAGCCTGTCTATGTGCCCAGATGCCCCTATAACTAGATCACATTATACCAGCCTGTCTATATGCCCAGATGCCCCTATAACTAGATCACATTATACCAGCCTGTCTATGTGCCCAGATGCCCCTATAACTAGATCACATTATACCAGCCTGTCTATATGCCCCTATAACTAGATCACATTACACCAGCCTGTCTATGTGCCCAGATGCCCCTATAACTAGATCACATTATACCAGCCTGTCTATATGCCCCTATAACTAGATCACATTATACCAGCCTGTCTATATGCCCCTATAACTAGATCACATTATACCAGCCTGTCTATGTGCCCCTATAACTAGATCACATTATACCAGCATGTCTATATGCCCCTATAACTAGATCACATTATACCAGCCTGTCTATGTGCCCAGATATCCCTATAACTAGATCACATTATACCAGCCTGTCTATGTGCCCCTATAACTAGATCACATTATACCAGCCTGTCTATATGCCCCTATAACTAGATCACATTATACCAGCCTGTCTATATATCCCTATAACTAGATCACATTATACCAGCCTGTCTATATGCCCAGATATCCCTATAACTAGATCACATTATACCAGCCTGTCTATGTGCTCAGATGCCCCTATAACTAGATCACATTATACCAGCATGTCTATGTGCCCAGATGCCCCTATAACTAGATCACATTATACCAGCCTGTCTATGTGCCCAGATATCCCTATAACTAGATCACATTATACCAGCCTGTCTATATGCCCCTATAACTAGATCACATTATACCAGCATGTCTATATGCCCCTATAACTAGATCACATTATACCAGCCTGTCTATATGCCCCTATAACTAGATCACATTATACCAGCATGTCTATGTGCCCAGATGCCCCTATAACTAGATCACATTATACCAGCCTGTCTATATGCCCCTATAACTAGATCACATTATACCAGCATGTCTATATGCCCAGATATCCCTATAACTAGATCACATTATACCAGCCTGTCTATGTGCCCAGATATCCCTATAACTAGATCACATTATACCAGCATGTCTATGTGCCCAGATGCCCCTATAACTATATCACATTATACCAGCCTGTCTATGTGCCCAGATATCCCAGATGCCCCTATAACTAGATCACATTATACCAGCCTGTCTATGTGCCCAGATGCCCCTATAACTAGATCACATTATACCAGCCTGTCTATGTGCCCAGATATCCCTATAACTAGATCACATTATACCAGCCTGTCTATATGCCCAGATATCCCAGATGCCCCTATAACTAGATCACATTATACCAGCCTGTCTATGTGCCCAGATGCCCCTATAACTATATCACATTATACCAGCCTGTCTATGTGCCCAGATATCCCAGATGCCCCTATAACTAGATCACATTATACCAGCCTGTCTATGTGCCCAGATGCCCCTATAACTAGATCACATTATACCAGCCTGTCTATGTGCCCAGATATCCCTATAACTAGATCACATTATACCAGCCTGTCTATGTGCCCAGATATCCCAGATGCCCCTATAACTAGATCACATTATACCAGCCTGTCTATGTGCCCCAATAACTAGATCACATTATACCAGCATGTCTATGTGCCCAGATATCCCGCTGCCTGCTGTCTGTTTACCTATTCAGGAGTCTTACATCTTATCCTGGTTCTCTTCAGCTCTATGTTACTTCTATTTCCTTACCCTTGTTCTTCCTCTTCTTCTTCCTCTTCTTCTCTACAGGTTTCACTTCTCAATTTACACTGTCCTTATCCCTCTCCTGTCCTCTCCACTCCCTCTCCTGTCCTTCTCCCTCTCCTGTCCTCTTCCTCTTCTCCACTCCCTCTCCTGTCCTCTTCCTCTCCTGTCCTCTTCCTCCTCTCTACTCCCTCTCCTCTTCCTCTTCTCCACTCCCTCTCCTGTCCTCTTCCTCTCCTGTCCTCTTCCTCCTCTTCACTCCCTCTCCTGTCCTTCTCCCTCTCCTGTCCTCTTCCTTCTCTCCACTCCCTCTCCTGTCCTCTTCCTTCTCTCCACTCCCTCTCCTGTCCTCTTCCTCCACTCCACTCCCTCTCCTGTCCTCTTCCTCCCCTCCACTCCCTCAATTCGCATCTCTCTACCATCATCCACCTTCCTCCAGGTTCATCTACTCTGCTCACTGTTGGTCTTTCTGTAATTCCAAGCATCCTATCACCTCGCCTCCTCAAATCAAGGACAGAGTAATTGAGAAAGACCCCTTACTTCATACATCTAAATTGATTGATTAATTGATTATTGATCACCTCTAATCCATACAGGCAGCACTGGTGCAGGACTTCCGGGCCTTGCGCCACCGTGTGGAGAGTGAGGGTCTCCTCCGTGCCCGCCCCCTCTTCTTCAGCCTCTACCTGGGCCACATCCTGCTACTAGAGGCCCTGGCTTTGGGCCTGCTCTGGGTCTGGGGGAGCAGCTGGAGCCTCACACTGCTCTGTTCCCTCATGCTGGCCACGTCTCAGGTACCATTACACTATTATTAGGGAGTACAAGAAGATAGTTGACAGGCAGATCCAAAGGTCAGGCAAAAGGATCTAAGGTTAGGGTTAAGATTAAGGTTAAGGTTATGGTTAGGTTTAGGTTTAGGATTAAGGTTATAATTAGAGGATTAGGTTAGGGTTAGGATTAAGGTTAGGTTTAGGATTAAGGTTAGAATTAGAGGATTAGGTTAGGGTTAGGATTAAGGTTAGAATTAGAGGATTAGGTTAGGGTTAGGATTAAGGTTAGAATTAGAGGATTAGGTTAGGGTTAGGATTAAGGTTAGAATTAGAGGATTAGTTTAGGGTTAGGATTAGGATTAAAGTTAGGTTTTAATTAAGGTTAGAATTAGAGGATTAGGTTAGGGTTAGGATTAAGGTTAGAATTAGAGGATTAGGTTAGGGTTAGGATTAATGTTAAGGTTAAGTTTCGGATTAAGGCTAGAATTAGAGGATTAGGTTAGGTTTAGGATTAAGGTTAGGCATAAGGTTCAAAGGTTAAGGTTAAGTGTCACGTTGTATAAAGGATTGGAGACAGGCGCAGGAATACATAATAGGGGGTTTTAATACTCCACCCAGAATATACAACATGCCATGAAAAGGCACAGGGACAAAGCCCAGAACAAACACATACACAAAAACACAGGGATGTAACCCGAACAAAAGAGCGAGGTGAAACCTCTAATAAATACACGGGACGAGACCCGGGATAACGAGTACACAACAATACACGGGACGAGACCCGGGATAACGAGTACACAACAATACACGGGACGAGACCCGGGATAACGAGTACACAACAATACACGGGACGAGACCCGGGATAACGAGTACACAACAATACACGGGACGAGACCCGGGATAACGAGTACACAACAATACACGGGACGAGACCCGTAATAACAAGTACACAACAATACACGGGACGAGACCCCTAATAACAAGTACACAACAATACACGGGGACGAGACCCCTAATAACGAGTACACAACATTACACGGGACGAGACCCTAATAACGAGTACACAACAATACACGGGACGAGACCCGTAATAACGAGTACACAACAATACACGGGATGAGACCCGTAATAACGAGTACACAACAAAACACGCTGCACGAAAGACGAAACAACAGAGCACAGGTAATCAACAAGGACAATGGGGAACAGAGGGCACATTTATACACACACTAATCAGGGGGAATGGGAATCAGGTGTGGGTAATGAGACAAGACAGTCCGGGGTTGGTGGTAATTATCCAGTTCAGTGACACCTCGAAGACCGGTGACGTAGACCTCCGGAGCTGGTGAACAGAATGAGCAGCAGTACCGGGGGAATCCGTGACATTAAAGGTTAGGGGATTAGGTTACGGGATGAGGTTAGGGGATTAGGTTAAGGTTAGGGTGTTAGGTTAGGTTAGGGTTAAGGTTAGGGTTAAGGTTAGAGGATTAGGTTAGGGTTAAGGTTAGTTGATTAGGTTAGGGTAAGGTAAGGGTTAGAGTTCAGGTTAGGGGATTAGATTAGGGTTAAAGTTAGAGGATTAGATTAAGGTTAGGGGATTAGGTTAAGGTTAGGGTTAAGGTTAGGGTTAGGGATAAGGTTAGGGGATGAGGTGAGGATTAAGGTTAAGGTCAGACACCATTCAAAATCTGCCTTTCTTTCTCCCTCTCAGGCCCAGGCTAGCTGGCTGCAGCATGACTTCGGCCACCTGTCAGTCTGCAAGAAATCCAGTTGGAATCACGTACTGCAAAAGTTTGTAATTGGACACCTAAAGGTAGGCTACTGGACAATGGCTGGACATTTGACAATACTGTTTCTTTAGGCTGATCTTCTGCTATTCTTTGGATAAATTAATCGGACACAGTTTAAACCTAGTCGTGGACTGAAAACCATTCTCAATGGATAATCTCCTTTGAAAGTACATTTACTCCAGGACTAAGTCTTTGTTCAGGAAACTGTCCCTTCCACTTTCCTACAGAACAAAGAACAGATATAGCCCTTGGTTCACTCCAGACCTGACTGCCCTTGACCAGCACCAAAACATCCTGTGGCGGACTGCAATAGCATCGAATAGTCCCCGCGAAGTTAGGGAAGTCAGGAACCAATACACACAGTCAGTCAGGAAAGCAAAGGCTAGCTTTTTCAAACAGAAATTTGCATCTTGTAGCTCTAACTCCAAAAAGTTTTGGGACACTGTAAAGTCCATGGAGAACAAGAGCACCTCCTCCCAGCTGCCCATTGCACCAAGGCTAGGCGACACGGTCACCACCGATAAATCCATGATAATCGAACATTTCAATAAGCATTTCTCTACAGCTGGCCATGCTTCCCTCCTGGCTACCCCAACCCCGGCCAACAGCTCCGCACCCCCCGCAGCTACTCGCCCAAGATTCCCCAGCTTCTCCTTCACCCAAATCCAGATTGCAGATGTTCTGAAAGAGCTGCAAAACCTGGACCCGTAAAAATCAGCTGGGCTAGACAATCTGGACCCTCTCTTTCTAAATGTATCCGCCACCATTGTTGCAACCCCTATTACCAATCTGTTCAACCTCTCTTTCATTTCGTCTGAGATTGGAAAGCTGCTGTGGTCATCCCCCTCTTCAAAGGGGGAGACACTCCAGACCCAAACTGTTACAGACCTATATCCATCCTGCCCTACCATTCTAAAGTATTTGAAAGCCAAGTTAATAAACCGATCACTGACCATTTCGAATCCCACGTACCTTCTCCACTATGCAATCCGGTTTCCGAGCTGGTCACAGGTGGACCTCAGCCACGCTCAAGGTCCTAAACGATATCATAACCGCCATCAATAAAAGACAGTACTGTGCAGCCGTCTTCATCTACCTTGACAAGGCTTTAGACTCTGTCAATCACCGTATTCTTATTGGCAGACTCAATAGCCTTGGTTTCTCAAATGGCTGCCTCGCCTGTTTCACCAAATACTTCGCAAATAGAGTTCAGTGTGTAAACTCGGAGGGCCTGTTGTCTGGACCTCTGGCAGTCTCTATGGGGGTACCACAGTGTTCAATTTTCGGGCCGACTCTTTTCTCTGTATATATCAACCATGTCGCTCTTGCTGCGGGTGATTCCCTGATCCACCTCTACGCAGACGATACCATTCTCTATAAATCTGGCCATTCTTTGGACACTGTGTTAACTAACCTCCAAACAAGCTTAAATGCCATACAACTTTCCTTCTGTGGCCTCCAACTACTCTTAAACGCTAGCAAAACCAAATGCATGCTTTTCAATCATTCGCTGCCCGCACCCGCCTGCCCAAATAGCATCACTACTCTGGACGGTTCTGACCTAGAATTCGTGGACAACTACAAATACCTAGGTGTCTGGCAAGACTGTAAATTCTCCTTCCAGACTCATATCAAGCATCTCCAATCCAAAATCAAATCTAGAATGGGCTTTCTATTTCGCAACAAAGCCTCCTTCACTCATACCGCCAAACTTTCCTTGGTAAAACTGACTATCCTACCGATCCTCGACTTCGCCAATGTCATCTACAAAATAGCTTCCAATACTCTACTCAGCAAATTGGATGCAGTCTATCACAGTGCCATCCGTGTTGTTACCAAAGCGCCTTATACCACCCACCACTGCGACCTGTATGCTCTAGTCGGCTGGTCCTCACTACATATTTGTCGCCAGACCCACTAGCTCCAGGTCATCTACAAGTCCATGCTAGGTAAAGCTCTGCCTTATCTCAGCTCACTGGTCACAATAACAACACCCACCCGTAGCACGCTCTCCAGCAGGTATATCTCACTGGTCATCCCCAAAGCCAACACCTCCTTTGGCCGCCTTTCCTTCCAGTTCTCTGCTGCCAGTGACTGGAACTAATTGCAAAAATCGCTGAAGCTGGAGACTTACATTTCCCTCACAAACTTTAAACATCAGCTATCTGAGCAGCTAACCGATCGCTGCAGCTGTACATAGTCCATCTGTAAATAGCCCACCCAATGTACCTCATCCCCATATTGTTTGTATTTACTTTGCTGCTCTTTTGCACATCAATAGCACTACTCACACACCAACATCTGCTCATCATCATCTGCTCATTTATCACTCCAGTGTTAATCTGCTAAATTGTAATTACTTTGCTACTTTGGCCTATATATTGCCATACCTCCTCATGCCATTTGCACACACAGTATATATATTCTTTTTTTTCTATTGTGTTATTGACTGTACGTTTGTTTATTCCATGTGTAACTCTGTGTTGTTGTTTCTGTCACACTGCTTTTCTTTATCTTGGCCAGGTCGCAGTTGTAAGTGAGAACTTGTTGATTACTTGCCTACCTGGTTAAATAAAGGTGAAATTAAAAATAAAAAAAACATTAAAAAAAGAGCAGTGTTATGTTTCAAAGTTCACTGCTATACATTAGCCTTATTTTGTGTAGTGTCCAACAGGTGTAAGTTACAGTAAGTGTAATTGTGTGTACCATTAATAAGTAACAGTGGCTGTGTGTTTCCAGGGTGCCTCTGCTAACTGGTGGAACCATCGTCACTTCCAGCACCACGCTAAGCCCAACGTGTTTAGTAAAGATCCTGATGTCAACTCACTGCATGTCTTCGTCCTGGGAGACAAACAGCCTGTAGAGGTAGTTATCACTATAATATATTTGTGATTCCTGCCCCAACTGGACTCACAACCTTAGTGCTTTATGACCCATCTGACTTCCTGTCATATTTGAATAATAATATAAATATCCATGTATAATTATTAATGTTGTATTTAAATATCCATGTAATAGTTCATTAGATTAATGTAATATTCATGAAATAACCAGTGGAGAAAAAAGTACCCAATTGTCATACGTGAATAAAAGTATAGAAAGTTACTTAAGTAAAAGTGAGTATTTGGTTTAAAATATACTTAAGTATGAAAAGTAAAAGTAAAAAAATAATTTCAAATTCCCTATATAAAGTAAACCAGATGGCACCATTTTCTTGTTTTGAAAATGTATGGATAGACAGGGGCACACACAGACATCATTTACAGTGAGTCAGCTAGATCAGAGGCAGTAGGGATGACCATGTGTTCTCATGACAAGTGTGTGAATTGGACCATTTTCCTCTCCTACTACGCATTCAAAATGTAACTTGTATTTTTGGGTGTCATGGAAAATGTTCAGATTAAGAAGTATATTCATTTCAACATTTCAAGTAAAAGTAGAAGTTGTCAAAAATATAAATAGTAAAGTAAAGTACAGATACCCCCGAAAAAAACTACTCTGAAAGTTAGATCCGTGTAAATATCCATGTAATAATAATAAGTTAGATGTAATAATATCCATGTAATATTCAAATATCCATGTAATAGTTAATTAAATTAATGTAATATTCATGAAATAACCATGTAATAATATACATGTAATATTCAAATATCCATGTAAGAGTTCATTAAATTAATGTAATATTCATGAAATAACCATGTAATAATATCCATGTAATATTCAAATATCCATGTAAGAGTTCATTAAATTAATTTAATATTCATGAAATAACCATGTAATAATATCCATGTAATATTCAAATATCCATGTAAGAGTTCATTAAATTAATTTAATATTCATGAAATAACCATGTAATAATATCCATGTAATATTCAAATATCCATGTAAGAGTTCATTAAATTAATGTAATATTCATGAAATAACCATGTAATAATATCCATGTAATATTCAAATATCCATGTAAGAGTTCATTAAATTAATTTAATATTCATGAAATAACCATGTAATAATATCCATGTAACGGTTTGTCTCAGTCGTGTTAAAACGGTATTCGTGTTTCTGTGTAAGGTCCATCTGACTCCTTGTCTCTGTCTATTGCAGTATGGTATAAAGAAGTTGAAGTACATGCCCTACCATCACCAACACCAGTACTTCTTCCTCAGTAAGTTGCTGAACACGTTTCATGGATTTCTGTATAGAATCACATCAACTTCCATTGAACACGTAAAAGCAAAAGACAGACAACTGATGTATGTATATAATACCAATAATTTCCCTCTGTGTTCCAGTTGGACCTCCACTACTTATTCCAGTGTATTTCCACATCCAGATATTGCGGACCATGTTTTTACGACAGGACTGGGTGGTGAGATTTCATACCAACTAAATGTAGATTTAATCCACTTCATTCCCATCTGGAACATAAGGGCTTCCATGAGAGAGTAATGATATGATGTTTAGGATCTTGAGCGTGGCTGAAGTGCACCACCAACACTGACAGTACCATCAGAACTTCCTAATCAACAGTGATAATTGTTGCTTTGCTAGGAACCCCAGATGTGATCATGTCTGTCCGTAATACCAATCTTTGTCTCCTGTGAAGGATCTGGCGTGGTCGATGAGTTTCTACCTTCGCATCTTCTGCTGTTACTATCCCTTCTTTGGTTTCTTTGGCTCAGTAGCATTGATCAGCTTCGTCAGGTAAAGTATGAACTGAGAGGGAGCTCAAAGATTAATTAATTAATTCATTCACTGTTTCGGTAACTCACTCACTCATTCGCTGATTCATTAAATTGTATTCAAATGATCTACAGCGGGGCTCTCCAACCCTGTTCCTAGAGAGCAACCGTCATGTACAGTGGCTTGCGAAAGTATTCACCCCCTTGGCATTTTTCATATTTTGTTGCCTAACAACCTGGAATTAAAATATAATTTTGGGGGGTTTGTATCATTTGATTTACACAACACCACTTTGAAGATGCAAAATATTTTATGTTGTGAAACAAACAAGAAATAAGACAAAAAAAAACAGAAAACTTGAGTGTGCATAACTATTCACCCCCCCAAATACCTTGTAGAGCTGCCTTTTGCAGCAATTACAGCTCCAAGTCTCTCGGGGTCTGTCTCTATAAGCTTGGCACATCTACTCACTGGGATTTTTGCCCATTCTTCAAGGCAAGACTGCTCCAGCTCCTTCAAGTTGGTTGGGTTCCGCTGGTGTACAGCAATCTTTCAGTCATACCACAGATTCTCAATTAGATTGAGGTCTGGGCTTTGACTAGGCCATTCCAAGACATGTAAATGTTTCCCCTTAAACCACCCGCGTGTTGCTTTAGCAGTATGCTTAGGGTCATTGTCCTGCTGGAAGGTGAACCTCCGTCCCGTCTAAAATCTCTGGAAGACTGAAACAGATTTCCCTCAAGACTTTCCCTGTATTTAGGGCCATCCATCATTCCTTCAATTCTGACCAGTTTCCAGTCCCTCCTAATAAAAAACATCCCCACAGCATGATGCTACCACCACCATGCTTCACTGTGTGGATGTTGTTCTCAGGGTGATGAGAGGTGTTGGGTTTGTGCCAGACATAGCATTTTTCTTGATGGCCAAAAGGCAAAATTTTAGTATTATCTGACCAGAGTACTTGCATATGGTTGGGGAGTCTCCCACATGCCTTTTGGCAAACACCAAATGTGTTTGCTTATTGTTTTATTTAAGCAATGGCTTTTTTCTGGCCACTCTTCTGTAAAGCCCAGCTATGTGGAGTGTACGGCTTAAAGTGGTCCTATGGACAGATACTCCAATCTCCTCTGTGGAGCTTTCAACTCCTTCAGGGTTATCTTTGGTCTCTTTGTTGCCTCTCTGATTAATGCCCTCCATGCCTGGTCTGTGAGTTTTAGTGGGCGGCCCTCTCTTGGCAGGTTTGTTGTGGTGACATATTCTTTCCATGTTTTAATAATGTATTTAATATTGCTCCGTGGGGTGTTTAAAGTTTGTGTTTTTATAACCCAACCCTGGTCTGTACTTCTCCACAACTTCCCTGACCTGTATGGAGAGCTCCTTGTTCTTCATGGTGCCCCTTGCTTGGTGGTGTTGCAGACTCTGGGGCCTTTCAGAACAGGTGTATATATACTGAGATCATGTGACAGTTAGATTGTACTCAGGTGGACTTTATTTAACTAATTATGTGACTTCTGAAGGTAACTGGCTGCACCAGATCTTA
Organism: Oncorhynchus masou masou; assembly: GCF_036934945.1. Lineage (NCBI taxonomy): Eukaryota > Metazoa > Chordata > Actinopteri > Salmoniformes > Salmonidae > Oncorhynchus > Oncorhynchus masou. The sequence goes on from NC_088226.1 coordinate 70,939,675, forward strand.
TTGAGAGGCTTCATAGCCCCTAAGGGGGGAATACATACTGTATACATATGCACGTACCACTTTACTGTTTTGTATTTTTTTTAATTCTTTGAAACAAGTAATTTTTTACATTTCACTTCACCAATTTGGACCATTTCGTATATGTCCATTACATGAAATGCAAATAAAAATCTATTTAAATTACAGGTTGTAATGCAACAAAATAGGAAAAACGCCAAGGGGGATAAATACTTTTGTTCATGGATAGTTCCTTGAGAGATACCCTCCTGTACGTTTTAACTCCAACCCTGTTCCTGAAGAGATACTGTCCTGTTTTCACTCCAACCCTAAACTAGCACACCTGATTCTAATAGTTAAGGGTTGGAATTAAAACCTACAGGAGGGTATCTCTCCAGGAACAGGGTTGGAGTTAAAACTTACAGGAGGGTCTCTCCAGGAACAGGGTTGGAGTTAAACCTACAGGAGGGTATCTCCAGGAACAGGGTTGGAGTTAAACCTACAGGAGGGTCTCTCCAGGAACAGGGTTGGAGTTAAACCTACAGGAGGGTCTCTCCAGGAACAGGGTTCTTCAGTATTATAAAACAACACAATTCTGTGCTTCATGTAATAATGTAACGTAATATTGTGGCCGAATAATTATATTGGACTGTATATATAGGTTTTTGGAAAGCCACTGGTTTGTATGGGTGACCCAGATGAATCACCTTCCGATGGAGATAGATCACGAGAGACACCAGGACTGGCTCACCATGCAGGTAACATGTCATCATTACTAGACACCAGGACTGGCTCACCATGCAGGTAACATGTCATCATTACTAGACACCAGGACTGGCTCACCATGCAGGTAACATGTCATCATTACTAGACACCAGGACTGGCTCACCATGCAGGTAACATGTCATCATTACTAGACACCAGGACTGGCTCACCATGCAGGTAACATGTCATCATTACTAGACACCAGGACTGGCTCACCATGCAGGTAACATGTCATCATTACTAGACACCAGGACTGGCTCACCATGCAGGTAACATCTCATCATTACTAGACACCAGGACTGGCTCACCATGCAGGTAACATGTCATCATTACTAGACACCAGGACTGGCTCACCATGCAGATAACATGTCATCATTACTAGACACCAGGACTGGCTCACCATGCAGGTAACATGTCATCATTACTAGACACCAGGACTGGCTCACCATGCAGGTAACATGTCATCATTACTAGACACCAGGACTGGCTCACCATGCAGGTAACATGTCATCGTTACTAGACAACTGATCTAGGATCTGGTCCCTCCTGTCCATACATTACAGTCCTGAGTACAGGCCCAGGAGTGTTTTCTGGGGCTGTGCCTTCTATAGTTCTCCAGCAGAGGGTGCTGTAACGTGTCTCTTTCTCTGGTCTTAGTTGAGTGCTACTTGCAACATTGAACAGTCAACCTTCAACGACTGGTTCAGTGGACACCTCAACTTTCAGATTGAACACCAGTAAGTGAAACAAATATCTCACCTTACTCTTGTCTGTCAAACAGTATATACTGTATTGTCGTGTCTTTGGCATCATTAAACTGAAGACTGTTAGTTTATCAAATCAATTCTCTGTACTTATTATCACGTGATTAACTAATCAGGTAAATGTAATTAACTAGGAAGTCGGGGCACCAAGGAAAATATTCAGATTTCAAAGTTATAATTTTCTTAATATAAATTATATGGTAATTTATTAGGTCACTGACATACTAAAGTTATAGTTTAAGTTCATACACTGCTCAAAAAAATAAAGGGAACACTTAAACAACCCAATGTAACTCCAAGTCAATCACACTTCTGTGAAATCAAACTGTCCACCTAGGAAGCAACACTGATTGACAATAAATTTCACATGCTGTTGTGCAAATGGAATAGACAACAGGTGGAAATTATAGGCAATTAGCAAGACACCCCCAATAAAGGAGTGGTTCTGCAGGTGGTGACCACAGACCACTTCTAAGTTCCTATGCTTCCTGGCTGATGTTTTGGTCACTTTTGAATGCTGGCGGTGCTTTCACTCTAGTGGTAGCATGAGACGGAGTCTACAACCCACACAAGTGGCTCAGGTAGCGCAGCTCATCCAGGATGGCACATCAATGCGAGCTGTGGCAAGAAGGTTTCCTGTGTCTGTCAGCGTAGTGTCCAGAGCATGGAGGCGCTACCAGGAGACTGGCCAGTAGATCGGGAGACGTGGAGGAGTCCGTAGGAGGGCAACAACCCAGCAGCAGGACCAATACCTCCGCCTTTGTGCAAGGAGGAGCAGGAGGAGCACTGCCAGAGCCCTGCAAAATTACCTCCAGCAGGCCACACATGTGCATGTGTCTGCTCAAATGGTCAGAAACAGACTCCATGAGGGTGGTATGAGGGCCCAATGTCCACAGGTGGGGGTTGTGCTTACAGCCCAACACCGTGCAGGACATTTGGCATTTGCCAGAGAACACCAAGATTGGCAAATTCGCCACTGGCGCCCTGTGCTCTTCACAGATGAAAGTAGGTTCACCCTGAGCACATGTGACAGACGTGACAGAGTCTGGAGACGCCGTGGAGAACGTTCTGCTGCCTGCAACATCCTCCAGCATGACCGGTTTGGCGGTGGGTCAGTCATGGTGTGGGGTGGCATTTCTTTGGGGGGGCGCACAGCCCTCCATGTACTCGCCAGAGGTAGCCTGACTGCCATTAGGTAACAAGATGAGATCCTCAGACCCCTTGTGAGACCATATGCTGGTGTGGTTGGCCCTGGGTTCTTCCTAATGCAAGACAATGCTAGACCTCATGTGGCTGGAGTGTGTCAGCAGGTCCTGCAAGAGGAAGGCATTGATGCTATGGACTGGCCCGCCTGATCCCCAGACCTGAATCCAATTGAGCACATCTGGGACATCATGTCTCTCTCCAATTCAAGGGGCTTTATTGCCAAAGCAAGTAAGGTAGATAATATATAAAGTGAAATAAACAATAAAAATTAACAGTAGACATCACACATACAGAAGTTTCAAAACAATAAAGACATTACAAATGTCATATTATATATATATATACATTGTTTTTACAATGTACAAATGGTAAAGGACACAAGATAAAATAAATAAGCATAGATATGGGTTGTATTTACAATGGTGCGTGTTCTTCACTGGTTGCCCTTTTCTCGTGGCAACAGGTCACAAATCTTGCTCCTCTGATGGCACACTGTGGTATTTCACCCAGTAGATATGGGAGTTTTTCAAAATTGGATTTGTTTTCGAATTCTTTGTGGATCTGTGTAATCTGAGGGAAATATGTCTCTCTAATATGGTCATACATTGGGCAGGAGGTTAGGAAGTGCAGCTCAGTTTCCACCTCATTTTGTGGGCAGTGAGCACATAGCCTGTCTTCTCTTGAGAGCCATGTCTGCATACGGCGGCCTTTCTCAATAGCAAGGCTATGCTCGCTGAGTCTGTACATAGTCAAAGCTTTCCTTAATTTTGGGTCAGTCACAGTGGTCAGGTATTCTGCCGCTGTGTACTCTCTGTGTAGGGCCAAATAGCATTCTAGTTTGCTCTGTTTTTTTGTTAATTCTTTCCAATGTGTCAAGTAATTATCTTTTTGTTTTCTCATGATTTGGTTGGGTCTAATTGGGCTGCTGTCATGGGGCTCTGTAGGGTGTGTTTGTGAACAGAGCCCCAGGACCAGCTTGCTTAGGGGACTCTTCTCCAGGTTCATCTCTCTGTAGGTGATGGCTTTGTTGTGGAAGGTTTGGGAATCGCTTCCTTTTAGGTGGTTATAGAATTTAACAGCTCTTTTCTGGATTTTGATAATTAGTGGGTATCGGCCTAATTCTGCTCTGCATGCATTATTTGGTGTTCTACGTTGTACACGGAGGATATTTTTGCAGAATTCTGCGTGTAGAGTCTCAATATGGTGTTTGTCCCATTTTGTGATGTCTTGGCTGGTGAGCGTACCCCAGACCTCACAACCATAAAGGGCAATGGGCTCTATGACTGATTCAAGTATTTTTAGCCAAATCCTAATTGGTGTGTTGAAATGTATGTTCCTTTTGATGGCATAGAATGCCCTTCTTGCCTTGTCTCTCAGATCGTTCACAGCTTTGTGGAAGTTACCTGTGGCGCTGATGTTTAGGCCAAGGTATGTATAGTTTTTTGTGTGCTGGAATGGAATTTGTATTTGTGGTCCTGGTGACTGGACCTTTTTTGGAACACCATTATTTTGGTCTTACTGAGATTTACTGTCAGGGCCCAGGTCTGACAGAATCTGTGCATAAGACCTAGGTGCTGCTGTAGGCCCTCCTTGGTTGGTGACAGAAGCACCAGATCATTATCAAACAGCAGACATTTGACTTCTGATTCTAGTAGGGTGAGGCCGGGTGCTGCAGACTTTTCTAGTGCCCGCGCCAGTTCGTTGATATATATGTTGAAGAGGGTGGGGCTTAAGCTGCATCCCTGTCTAACCCCACGACCCTGTGTGAAGAAATGTGTGTGTTTTTTGCCAATTTTAACCGTACACTTGTTGTTTGTGTACATGGATTTTATGATGTCGTATGTTTTACCCCCAACACCACTTTCCATCAGTTTGTATAGCAGACCCTCATGCCAAATTGAGTCGAAGGCTTTTTTGAAATCAACAAAGCATGAGAAGACTTTGCCTTTGTTTTGGTTTGTTTGGTTGTCAATTAGGGTGTGCAGGGTGAATACATGGTCTGTTGTACGGTAATTTGGTAAAAAGCCAATTTGACATTTGCTCAGTACATTGTTTTCATTGAGGAAGTGTACGAGTCTGCTGTTAATGATAATGCAGAGGATTTTCCCAAGGTTACTGTTGACGCATATTCCACGGTAGTTTTTGGGGTCAAATTTGTCTCCATTTTTGTGGATTGGGGTGATCAGTCCTTGATTCCAAATATTGGGGAAGATGCCAGAGCTAAGGATGATGTTAAAGAGTTTTAGTATAGCCAATTGGAATTTGTTGTCTGTATATTTGATCATTTCATTGAGGATACCATCAACACCACAGGCCTTTTTGGGTTGGTGGGTTTTTATTTTGTCCTGTAACTCATTCAATGTAATTGGAGAATCCAGTGGGTTCTGGTAGTCTTTAATAGTTGATTCTAAGATCTGTATTTGATCATGTATATGTTTTTACTCTTTATTCTTTGTTATAGAGCCAAAAAGATTGGAGAAGTGGTTTACCCATACATCTCCATTTTGGATAGATAATTCTTCGTGTTGTTGTTTGTTTAGTGTTTTCCAATTTTCCCAGAAGTGGTTAGAGTCTATGGATTCTTCAATTACATTGAGCTGATTTCTGACATGCTGTTCCTTCTTTTTCCGTAGTGTATTTCTGTATTGTTTTAGTGATTCACCATAGTGAAGGCGTAGACTCAGTTTTTCGGGGTCTCTATGTTTTTGGTTGGACAGGTTTCTCAATTTCTTTCTTAGATTTTTGCATTCTTCATCAAACCATTTGTCATTGTTGTTAATTTTCTTCGGTTTTCTATTTGAGATTTTTAGATTTGATAGGGAAGCTGAGAGGTCAAATATACTGTTAAGATTTTCTACTGCCAAGTTTACACCTTCACTATTACAGTGGAACGTTTTACCCAGGAAATTGTCTAAAAGGGATTGAATTTGTTGTTGCCTAATTGTTTTTTGGTAGGTTTCCAAACTGCATTCCTTCCTTCTATAGCATTTCTTAATGTTACTCAGTTCCTTTGGCTTAGATGCCTCATGATTGAGTATTGCTCTGTTTAAGTAGACTGTGATTGTTGCACTACAGACTGTCCAGGACTTGGCGGATGCTTTAGTCCAGGTCTGGGAGGAGATCCCTCAGGAGACCATCCGCCACCTCATCAGGAGCATGCCCAGGCGTTGTAGGGAGGTCATACAGGCACGTGGAGGCCACTCACACTACTGAGCCTCATTTTGACTTGTTTTAAGGACATTACATCAAAGTTGGATCAGCCTGTAGTGTGGTTTTCCACTTTAATTTTGAGTGTGACTCCAAATCCAGCCCTCTATGGGTTGATACATTTGGTTTCAATTGATAATTTTTGTGTGATTTTGTTGTCAGCACATTCAACTATGTAAAGAAAAAAGTATTTAATAAGAATATTTCATTCATTCAGATCTAGGATGTGTTATTTTAGTGTTCCCTTTATTTTTTGAGCAGTGTAGTTTAAGTATTCAGCTTCATTTGATCTTAAATATAACTTGTTGTTTGTACTAAATACTCTACCTCGTAATAGTGTTTAGATACAATATCTATACAACTCTACTCAGAAACTGAGGTCTCTCTGAAAAACTCTGATTGTGTCTGATCTCTCTTTCCCCCCCCCCCATCTCTCTCTGCCTCTTCTCTAATCTCTCTTTCTCTGTCTCCCAGTCTGTTTCCTACCATGCCCCGTCATAACTACCACCTGGTAGCTCCTCTGGTTCGTGCTTTGTGTGAGAAACATGGACTTCCCTACCAGGTCAAGACTTTGCAGAAAGGCATCATTGATGTTGTCAGGTAAAGTGTTTTAATAAATACTTGTATAGTGCTATTCCTCTGGGAATAGATTGTACATCATAAGGTGATACCTGCTGCTCTCAGTCTCCTATGTGATTTACCTGGTTCGTTATCCACCTCTGTTCTTCTCCAGGTCACTGAAGAAGTCAGGGGATCTGTGGCTGGATGCGTATCTCCATAAATAAATCCCTTCCTGACTCTGGACGGGATTTAATCCATCGCAGATTAACGACCTGCGAACAGAGAGGACATTTCCTGGATGTTTTTGATGATAATGATCGCTGCCAACATCGTGGATGTTAGCTCAAGCGTAAATCACCTTTTTAAAAAGTCAATCACAGTGCACAGGTCTGCATGTCAAACTTGATGTCTGGTGTGAAACCTACCTCCCCCCCCCGCCATCTTAATACTGCCTACCAAACAGAGTACTCTAATGTACAGGTACTATATAGTATACTACATATAATACTACATAGTAGAGTAATAGTGTAATAAAATATTGTGTTATTTCATGATGATGTTGTGATGTCGCTGTTTTAAACTTGTTTGGACCCCAGGAAGAGTAGCTGTAAATGGGGATCTTAATTAATACAAATATTCTTATATTCTTATATCTGAGTGGCCTGTCTGTGTGGTGGTGATATCACTGTGTGGTTTACATTGCTGTGCGGTATTTTCTATCATAGTATAGTGTTAACCGAGATTTCAAACATGTCTTATACACTGTAAAGATTTGCATTGTCCTTTTTTTCTTAATATCTTTTTTTTTTAGTATTATTTGAGTACAAGACTATCATGCCAGTCAACAACAGGACACTCACTGTGCTGTGAATGTGAGATGCCTTCACCGAGTTCAGGGTCGTGTTCAGTTGAGAGAAAACGTTTTGAAACAAGGAGGTATAACCTGAAATTGTCCAATAGGAATATAGAATTTTCTGTTGTCCATTGCAAAACGTTTTGCTGTAATATGCCCTATCCTAGACTATGTGGCTGAGCTATTGCTCTGTAAAGTGTGGTTGTTAGATTACATCTGTACACTAAGGGGAGCTCTATGGAGATCGGTTGCTGCGGTTACAACATTTTGGCAGTAATATACCCCCCCCCCCCCACCCATTGTGCCCACTCTGTCTGGACCTGTTTATGGAAGCACAAGCTAATGGAGACGCTAATAGAGAAGCTAATGGAGAAGCTAACGGAGAAGCTAACAGAGAGGCTAATAGAGAAGCTAATGGAGAAGCTAACGGAGAAGCTAACAGAGAAGCTAATAGAGAAGCTAATAGAGAAGCTAATGGAGAAGCTAACGGAGAAGCTAACAGAGAAGCTAATAGAGAAGCTAATGGAGAAGCTAACGGAGAAGCTAATGGAGAAGCTAACGGAGAAGCTAACAGAGAAGCTCATAGAGAAGCTAATGGAGAAGGTAATGGAGAAGCTAATAGATGGAGAAGCTAATGGACAAGCTAATAGATGGAGAAGCTAATGGATTTCTCTTCTGTAAGATCAGACCAGGATAAAACAGTTTTGTCTGTTTCCGTAGACAAAAAGAAACAGGTTAATAGTGAATGATAATCTACTTTCGTATTGTTCTTTGGCTACGTCTTATATTTATTACAACGATAAAACATTGTAGTGATCGTACAGTTACTGTGGTGGCAGAGGTGAGACGTTGGATCTTCTCAAGGCTTAATGCTCTGTTCTGTGTTGGGACCGTTGCTTTGTATAAAATAACTGTGGTGTAAACAATTTGATTGTTTGATCACCTCCCATTATATAAGGGACATATAGCCATTTACTCTTGGAGCTCCTTCCCTGACTGTGACCAGAGCGGGACCCGACCTTGCAGCTGCTCATGTGTATTAAAGATGAACTATTATACAAGTCAATTAGTGTCTGCCTGATCTTTTCTATAAACATTTCCCACAACAGTACCATAGAACAAATTGAACATGGAAGAAGGCCTCTACCGACTACGTTTTCATTTTTTTATTAAGACTTTCCCAATTCTATAGCACAAATTAGCTGTATTTACACAACTACATCCAATCATATCCTTTAAAAAAAAGACACTGGGTTAAACATTTAAAATAAAAAAAAACACAAGTTATCTACTCTCCGCTACTTCAGATTACTCTGGGTGTGTGATAACTCGTACAGTTAACCCGTACAGCACTGTCCACAAAGATCAGTTTGAATTTCGACCTTGGGTTTATTATTGGAGGAAAAAACATGAACAAAGAAACAGAAATATGATTGGATTAATATTGTACATGTAAAACATACTTCATATAGACCGTGAATATGTAGCTGAATTACAGATATTGCATTTAGTAATATAGAATATGTAAACTGAATTAGAGTATCACATTTAGTAATATAGAATATGCAAACTGAATTAGAGTATCACATTTAGTAATATAGAATATGTAAACTGAATTAGAGTATCACATTTAGTAATATAGAATATGCAAACTGAATTAGAGTATCACATTTAGTAATATAGAATATGTAAGCTGAATTAGAGTATCACATTTAGTAATATAGAATATGTAAGCTGAATTAGAGTATCACATTTAGTAATATAGAATATGTAAACTGAATTAGAGTAGCACATTTAATAATATAGAATATGTAAGCTGAATTAGAGTATCACATTTAATAATATAGAATATGTAAGCTGAATTACAGATATTGCATTTAGTAATATAGAATATGTAAACTGAATTAGAGTATCACATTTAGTAATATAGAATATGTAAACTGAATTACAGAAGTGTATTTAGTTGAACAGCTGCAATTGTGTGTGACTGGATATGAGAATAAAATTCAGAATACTCAAATCGTACTGCACTACTTATTATAAGGTATACCATTGTACTACTACTGTAGGTTGGAATCATCCGTTATGTGAACATTAACATCCAATTTGACAATATACATTGAGGACCTTTATGGATTTGATTTTACAAAACAAAACAAAAAAACAAAACAAAAATTCTTCAATAAATTCCTGGAGATAAACATGGGAGACATAAAAGCAATAAAACACATACTCACTGAAAATGGATATGGTCCCTCATCACGATACATAAAACACATACTCACTGAAAATGGATATGGTCCCTCATCACGATACATAAAACACATACTCACTCAAAATGGATATGGTCCCTCATCACGATACATAAAACACATACTCACTCAAAATGGATATGGTCCCTCATCACGATACAAAGTTAAGAGACAGTGGCCAGGTTTTTCATCCAATTAGCGACATATTTTCATGCAAATATTCTAACATTTGCCATAAAACAATATTTTTAATTTTTTTTCAACACCAGAGATGTGTTTCCATCAAACTTAATTTTTGCAGATAAAAGACTGTGGCGTTAGTGCACATAAAACATACTTTTTCTGTTAAATTCCCAATAGAAGTTAATTGGGTTTCCATCGCGTTTTCCACTTTTGATGGTTTTATCACGAACAGAAGAGATGTGTTATATATAGCGAATGTGTCCACTCTGGTCTCTAGCCAACAGCTCGCAAATGCAGTGCGAGTAGGATACCTATATTATGAGATGATTTATGGATAAAAGCGATATTATTTTTTTCATTTTGTCAAACGGCAGCCAAGTATCTATCAACATGTCACTGGAATTAAGACCCTCGATATGGATTGAAAAGGCGCATCAAGCTCATCACCACCCGGTGAAGTTCATCATAATTGATTTCATCTGTAGCCTAATAAACTGCGTGGTTTCCCGAGTCGTAGTGGGGAGGACAACACAACATATCATCGCCGGACTCCAAGTTGACGTCAAGACGATGGTTATTATATCAATATTTAAGTATAAAGGCATTTCCACCACCATTTCTTGCATAATTAATTTTACCGACACAAAAAAGATCCCGCCATGTCGAACGAACAAATTGTCTGTCGGCATTTCTACAAATGTACCAGTATTTAATGTTTCCATAAGCCCAGTCTTAACTTCTTTCATGTGTCAGGCAATTCATCCGCATGAAATGTTTGGATGGAAACGTGGCTCGTGTCAGACAGAGAAGCAGTCATAATTACCAGAGATCATCATTGAAGTAAACGTACACATTCACAAAACAATAAAAAATAAATATACAATAAAATAAAAAGAATGTATATAACAACATTTATAGTACATGCCAATATTAAATGTCAATTGTCTGACAAAAAAAACAAACAGTTGGTTCGTTAAAGTAGGCGCTTTGGGAGGGGAAGGCTTTTGGTTGGTTAGTACTGGATAGGGTTGTTATGGTAACCAGCCATGCTAGGCTGTGATTGGTTGACAGTCAGCCAGGCTGGCCTGTGATTGGTTGAAAGTCAGTGAGCATGTCCAAATCAGTCCTTGCCGGCATCGATCTTCTCTTGTCGTCGTCTCATGATCTCTTGGAGCTCTGAATCCCCACTGCTCTTCTGGAAAACAGTAACACAGGCTTTAGTTTCACATGTCACAACAAACACTGAACAAAAAGAGAAACACAACATGCAACATTTTTAAAGATTTTACTGAGTTACAGCTCATATAAGGAAATCAGTCAATTGGGATGAATTAATTAGGCCCCAATCTATGGAATTAACTTGACTGGGAATACAGACATGCATCTGTTGATAACAGATATATATATATTTTTTAAAGGTAGGGGCGTGAATCAGAAAACCAGTCTGTATCTGGTGTGACCACCATTTGCCTCAAGCAGCGCGACACATCTCCTTCGCAAAGAGTTGATCAGGTTGTTGATTGCGGCCTGTGGAATGTTGTCCCACTCCTCTTCAACGGCTGTGCGAAGTTGCTGGATATTGGCGGGAACTGGAACACACTGTCGTACACGTCAATCCAGAGCATCCCAAACATGCTCAACATCGTCAGACAACATCGTGTCTGGTGAGTATGCAGGCCATGGAAGAACTAGGACATTTTCAGCTTCCAGGAATTGTGTCCAGATCCTTGTGACATGGGACCATGTATTATCATGCTGAAACATGAGGTGATGGTGGTGGATGAATGGTACGACAATGGGCCTCAGGATCTCGTCACGGTATCTCTATGCATTCAAATTGCAATCGATAAAATGCAATTGTGTTTATTGTCCGTACCAAATGCCTGCCCATACCATAACCCCACCATGGGGCGCTCTGTTCACAACGTTGACATCAGCAAACCGCTCGTCTACACAATGCCATACACGCTGTCTGCCATCTGTCTGGTACAGTTGAAACTGGGATTCATCCATGAAGAGCGCACTTCTCCAGCGTGCCAGTGGCCATCGAAGGTGAGCATTTATCCACTGAAGTCGGTTACAACGCCGAACTGCAGTCAGGTCAAGAACCCGGTGAGGACGACGAGCACACAGATGAGCTTCCCTGAGACAGTTTCTGTCCAGTTTGTGCGGAAATTCTTCAGTTGTGCAAACACACAGTTTAATCAGCTGTCTGGGTGGCTGGTCTCAGACGATCCCACAGGTAGAGAAGCCGGATGTGGAGGTCCTGGGCTGGTGGGGTTTCACATGACCTGCGGTTGTGAGGCCGGTTGGACGTACTGCGAAATTCTCTACAACGACATTGGAGGTGGCTTATGGTAGAGAAATGAACATTACATTCTCTGGTAACAGCTCCGGTGGACATTCCTGCAGTCAGCATGCCAATTGTATGCTCCCTTAAAACTTGAGACATCTGTGGCATTGTGTTGTGTGACAAAACTGCACATTTTAGATTGGCCTTGTATTGCCCCCCGGCACAAGGTGAACCTGTGTAATGATCATGCTGTTTAATCAGGTTCTTGATATGCCACACCTGTCAGGTGGATGGGATTATCTTGGCAAAGGAGAAATGCTTACTAACAGGGATGTAAACATATCTGTGCACACCATTTAAGACAAATAACCTTCTTGTGAAAAATTAAAAATGTCTGGGATCCTATTTCAGCTCATGAAACATGGGACCAACACTTTGCATTTATATTTTTGTTCAGTGTGTATTTGTATCAGTACAGTTACTTTATCTATCCACTTAACTATAAAAAAACAAATGTGGGTCTCAAGCCTTACAACAGCCACACAAGGAGTGTGTGTGTGTGTGTGTGTGTATCAGTGTGTGTTTGTGTATCAGTGTGTACCATTGTGTGTGTGTGTGTGTGTGTGTGTGTGTGTGTGTGTGTGTGTGTGTGTGTGTGTGTGTGTGTGTGCGTGTGTGTATGCATGTGTGTATGCATATATACACTACCGTTCAAAAGTTTGGAGTCACTTAGAAATCAGTTGCAAAATGAATAGGATATCTAGTCAAGACATTGACAAGGTTATAAATAATTATTTTTAATTGAAATAATAATTGTGTCCTTCAAACTTTGCTTTCATCAAAGAATCCTCCATTTGCAGCAATTGCAGCCTTGCAGACCTTTGGCATTCTAGTTGTCAATTGGTTGAGGTAATCTGAAGAGATTTCACCCCATTCTTCCTGAAGCACCTCCCACAAGTTGGATTGGCTTGATGGGCACTTCTTACGTACCATACGGTCAAGCTGCTCCCACAACAGCTCAATAGGGTTGAGATCTGGTAACTGTGCTGGCCACTCCATTATAGACAGAACACCAGCTGACTACGTCTTCCCTAAATAGTTATTGCATAGTTTGGAGCTGTGCTTTGAGTCATTGTCCTGTTCTAGGAAATTGGCGCCAATTAAGCGCCATCCACAGGGTATGGCATGGCGTTGCAAAATGGAGTGATAGCCTTCCTTCAAATCCCTTTTACCCTGTACAAATCTACCACTTTACCACCAAAGCACCCCCAGACCATCACATTGCCTCCACCAGGCTTGTCAGATGGAGTCAAAAGCTCTCCTCCAACATCTTCTCATCTTTTCAGCGTCTCACAAATGTTCTTCTTTGTGATCTGAACACCTCAAACTTAGATTTGTCTGTCCATAATACTTTTTTTCCAATCTTCCTCTGTCCAGTGTCCTGTGTTTCTTTTGCCCATCTAATCTTTTAATTTTATTGGCTAGTCTGAGATATGGCTTTTTCTTTGCAACTCTGCCTTGAAGGTCAGCATCCCGGAGTCAACTCGTCACTGTTGCCGTTGAGACTGGTGTTCTGTGGGTACTATATAATAAAGCTGCCAGTTGAGGACTTGTGAGGCGTCTGTTTCTCAAACTAGACACTCTAATGTACTTGTCCTCTTGCTCAGTTGTGCACCGGGGCCTCCCACTCCTCTTTCTATTCTGGTTAGGGCCAGTTTGCGCTGTTCTGCGAAGGGAGTAGTACACAGCGTTGTACGAGATCTTCAGTTTCTTGGCAATTTCTCTCATGGAATAGCCTTCATTTCTCAGAACAAGAATAGACTGACAAGTTTCAGAAGAAAGTTATTTGTTTCTAGCCATTTTGAGCCTGTAATCAAACCCACAAATTCTGATGCTCCAGATACTCAACTAGTCTAAAGGAGGCCAGTTTTATTGCTTCTTTAATCAGAACAGTTTTCAGCTGTGCTAACATAATTGCAAAAGGGTTTTCTAATGATCAATTAGCCTTTTAAAATGATACACTTGGATTAGCTAACACAGCATGCCATTGGACCACAGGAGTGATGGTTTCTGGTAATGGGCATCTTTAGCCTATGTAGATATTCCATTAAAAATCAGCCGTTTTCAGCTACAATAGTCATTTACAACATTAACAATGTCTACACTGTATTTCTGATCCATTTGATGTTATTTTAATGAACAAAAAAATTTGCTTTTCTTTCAAAGACAAGGACATTTCTAAGTTACCCCAAACTTTTGAACGGTAGTGTATATGTGAGTGTGTGTGTGTGTGTGTGTGTGTGTGTGTGTGTGTGTGTGTGTGTGTGTGTGTGTGTGTGTGTGTGTGTGTGTGTGTGTATATATGAGGGCGTGTGTGTATATGTGTGTATGTGAGTGCGTGTGTATATTTGCGTGCGTGTGTGTGAGCGTGTGTTTGTGTGTGTGTATATGTGAGTGTGTGTGTGTGTGTATATGTGTGTATGTGAAACAGACGTGTGCTGGGCTTTGCGGCTCCCTCGCGTGTGTTCAGTGAGCGCCCGTGTGTGTGACAATCCACCGTCCTGTATATGTGAGTGTGTCCTGTGTGTGACTACATTATAATGCTGTGTGCAGCGTATGTGAGTGTGTGTGTGACACACTGTCCTGTGTGTTATGTGCCCTATGTGAGTGTGTGTGTATATGTGCCCTGTGCCCAGTGTGTGTGTGTGTATATTACCCACAATGCCCTATACCCAGTGTGTGTGTGTGAATATGTGTGTATATGAAACAGACCTCCACTGTCTGGGCTTTCTGCCCTATACCCAGTGGTCTGGCTGACTACACCCACAATGCCCTCCCAGACACTCCACCGTCTCCACACACAATGCCCTTCCCAGTTCCTCCTTGTTCAGAGAATGCCCTAAGAGCTGTAGGGAACGCCCATCCCAGAATCCCCCCAGACAATCCACCGTCCTGTAGGGAACAGACTACATTACCCACAATGCCCTATACCCAGACACTCCACTGTCCTGTAGGGAACAGACTACATTACCCACAATGCCCTATACCCAGACACTCCACTGTCCTGTAGGGAACAGACTACATTACCCACAATGCCCTATACCCAGACACTCCACTGTCCTGTAGGGAACAGACTACATTACCCACAATGCCCTATACCCAGACACTCCACTGTCCTGTAGGGAACAGACTACATTACCCACAATGCCCTATACCCAGACACTCCACTGTCCTGTAGGGAACAGACTACATTACCCACAATGCCCTATACCCAGACACTCCACTGTCCTGTAGGGAACAGACTACATTACCCACAATGCCCTATACCCAGACACTCCACTGTCCTGTAGGGAACAGACTACATTACCCACAATGCCCTATACCCAGACACTCCACTGTCCTGTAGGGAACAGACTACATTACCCACAATGCCCTATACCCAGACACTCCACTGTCCTGTAGGGAACAGAGACTACATTACCCATAGGGTCCTGCCCTATACCCAGACACTCCACTGTCCTGTAGAGCATACATTACGCTACCCAGACGCCAAGCGTCGTGGGTTACCCAGACACTCCACCGTCCTGTAGGGAACAGACTACATTACCCATAATGCCCTATACCCAGACACTCCACCGTAGTGACCCATTACCCACAATGCCCTATACCCAGTCGCTTTGGACAAACATTACGTCTGCTAAATGGGAACAGACTACATTACCCACAATGCTCTATAGCCAGACACTCCACTGTCCTGTAGTGAACATACTACATTACCCACAATGCCCTATACCCAGACACTCCACTGTCCTGTAGGGAACAGACTACATTACCCACAATGCCCTATACCCAGACACTCCACTGTCCTGTAGGGAACAGACTACATTACCCACAATGCCCTATACCCAGACACTCCACTGTCCTGTAGGGAACAGACTACATTACCCACAATGCCCTATACCCAGACACTCCACTGTCCTGTAGGGAACAGACTACATTACCCACAATGCCCTATACCCAGACACTCCACTGTCCTGTAGGGAACAGACTACATTACCCACAATGCCCTATACCCAGACACTCCACTGTCCTGTAGGGAACAGACTACATTACCCACAATGCCCTATACCCAGACACTCCACTGTCCTGTAGGGAACAGACTACATTACCCACAATGCCCTATACCCAGACACTCCACTGTCCTGTAGGGAACAGACTACATTACCCACAATGCCCTATACCCAGACACTCCACTGTCCTGTAGGGAACAGACTACATTACCCACAATGCCCTATACCCAGACACTCCACGGTCCTGTAGGGAACAGACTACATTACCCACAATGCCCTATACCCAGACACTCCACTGTCCTGTAGGGAACAGACTACATTACCCACAATGCCCTATACCCAGACACTCCACTGTCCTGTAGGGAACAGACTACATTACCCACAATGCCCTATACCCAGACACTCCACTGTCCTGTAGGGAACAGACTACATTACCCACAATGCCCTATACCCAGACACTCCACTGTCCTGTAGGGAACAGACTACATTACCCACAATGCTCTATACCCAGACACTGCACTGTCCTGTAGGGAACAGAGACTACCTTACCCATAATGCTCTACAGCCAGACACGGCACTGTCCTGTAGGGAACAGAGACTACATTACCCACAATGCCCTATACCCAGACACTCCACTGTCCTGTAGGGAACAGACTACATTACCCACAATGCTCTATACCCAGACACTGCACTGTCCTGTAGGGAACAGAGACTACCTTACCCATAATGCTCTACAGCCAGACACGGCACTGTCCTGTAGGGAACAGAGACTACCTTACCCATAATGCTCCATACCCTGACATGGGTATAACCTGATTACTAATAGTACACTTATATACAGTATCTACAGTATTTTATTTTATTTTTTTATCTCACTGAAGACCATATAGCATGATAACACCATATAGCATGATAACACCATGAGGGAACTGATGACCAGGTCATATAGCATAATAACACCATGAGGTAACTGGTGACCAGGTCATGATAACACCATGAGGTAACTGATGACCAGGTCATATAGCATAATAACACCATGAGGTAACTGGTGACCAGGTCATGATAACACCATGAGGTAACTGATGACCAGGTCATATAGCATAATAACACCATGAGGTAACTGGTGACCAGGTCATGATAACACCATGAGGTAACTGGTGACCAGGTCATGATAACACCATGAGGTAACGGATGACCAGGTCATGATAACACCATGAGGTAACTGATGACCAGGTCATGATAACACCATGAGGTAACTGATGACCAGGTCATGATAACACCATGAGGTAACGTGATGACCAGGTCATGATGATAACACCATGAGGTAACTGATGACCAGGTCATGATAACACCATGAGGTAACTGATGACCAGGTCATGATAACACCATGAGGTAACTGATGACCAGGTCATATAGCATGATAACACCATGAGGTAACTGGTGACCAGGTCATATAGCATGATAACACCATGAGGCAACTGATGACCAGGTCATGATAACACCATGAGGTAACTGATGACCAGGTCATGATAACACCATGAGGTAACTGATGACCAGGTCATGATAACACCATGAGGTAACTGATGACCAGGTCATGATAACACCATGAGGTAACTGATGACCAGGTCATGATTACACCATGAGGTAACTGATGACCAGGTCATGATAACACCATGAGGTAACTGATGACCAGGTCATGATAACACCATGAGGTAACTGATGACCAGGTCATGATAACACCATGAGGTAACTGATGACCAGGTCATGATAACACCATGAGGTAACTGATGACCAGGTCATGATAACACCATGAGGTAACTGATGACCAGGTCATGATAACACCATGAGGTAACTGATGACCAGGTCATGATAACACCATGAGGTAACTGATGACCAGGTCATATAGCATGATAACACCATGAGGTAACTGATGACCAGGTCATGATAACACCATGAGGTAACTAATGACCAGGTCATGATAACACCATGAGCTAACGGATGACGTGTGTGTGTGTGGTGTCTCACGGTTTAGAGAATCCCTTGGCGTTGAGCCAGGCGGTAACCTGCGGGGGGGTGGAATTGAAAGTGAGGAGCGTGGAACTGCTGCTTGCAGGGCGCTCCACTCTGAAGTTACGGGCTGGAGGCTGGGACTTATTACTGGTGATCCTCTTCAACAACTCATCATTCACCTCATCCATCTGGTGTGTCCGAGCTGGGGGAAGGGAGGACGGAGAGGAGGGCGGGGGGGAGAAAGTGAAACAGAGAGAGACAGAGAGAGAGACAGAGAGAGAGACAGAGAGAGAGACAGAGAGAGAGACAGAGAGAGAGACAGAGAGAGACAGAGAGAGACAGAGAGAGAGAGACAGAGAGAGAGACAGAGAGAGAGACAGAGAGAGAGAGACGGAGACAGAGAGAGACAGAGAGAGACAGACAGACAGAGAGAAAGGGAGAGAGAGAGAGACAGAGACAGAGGTAACAATGTGAGGAGGGAGAGACAGACACAGAGAGACAGAGAGAGAGAGAGAGAGAGAGAGAGAGAGAGAGAGAGAGAGAGACAGGGATAGGGAAAGTTACTGTTTAGGAGGCATTCCTAATCATCTATAAGGGCTGATGTCTTCTTAGCTAAGATGAGGAAACTTGAGGAAACTTTGAAGCAAAGATAACTGCTTATCTTAGCTATCTGAGCTATCTAGAATGTTCAGTAGGAAATTCAACCTGACACCAGTATCATAGACAGAAATTAGTTGGTGGGTAGGCCTACAGAAATCTGGGTGGGCCCCCCCAACAAAATATTATTGGGGGGGGGAAGAGAAACATGTGCAGTTGTATATAGCTAATCTCTTGCTATTGTACACATTTTGTCATGAAGCTGAGAAAACGTTTATCTTGTTTGCTAAGTGAAAAACTGAAGTAGGCAATGACATGGTACATATCGCCATAGAAACACAGACATACAGCATGCCTCAATGACATGGTACATATCGCCATAGAAACACAGAGACATACAGCATGCCTCAATGGCATGGTACATATCGCCATAGAAACACAGAGACATACAGCATGCCTCAATGACATGGTACATATCGCCATAGAAACACAGAGACATACAGGATGCCTCAATGCAGTCGTATTCCTGGCTTATTGTGGGTGTGGTTTTCAGTTACTTATTTTTGGCAACCCATCCCGTGAGAGTGAATGTCAAACCTAGTCTACTGTTTGCAAGTCATGAGAGACAGAGAGAGACAGAGAGAGAGACAGAGAACACAGAGGAACTGAGACAGAGACAGATAGAGAGAGAGAGAGAGAGAGAGAGAGAGAGAGAGAGAGAGAGAGAGAGAGAGAGACAGAGACAGAGAGAGAGACAGAGAGAGAGAGACAGAGAGAGAGAGAGAGAGAGAGAGAGAGAGAGAGAGAGAGAGAGAGAGAGAGAGAGAGAGAGAGAGAGACCAGAGACAGAGACAGAGACAGAGACAGAGACAGAGGGATTAATTCTATCTTATGGTGTTGGCATTCTCAGGTAAAAATATAAATAATGTCCACCCAGCCAAGCCTACGCGGCTGTAAGAGACTCACAGTCTTTGGAGCGGCTCTTGTCAAAGCTCTCCCCTCTACCGAGAGAGCTGGAGGGAGAGGTTGGGCTGTAGGGCTGGCCAGCCTGGCGGTCCACGTTCACACACACACACGTTCACACACAGGAGACAGAGTGGAAGACATGTGGAAGGATGTATGAATGAATTGAATTGGATTTATACAGTGCTTTTACAGATGCTGACTAAGACACTATGTGGAAGGATGTTGTCAGGGGAAACAGGTTTAACATTCCAATTTTAAAATAGCTTACAGGATGTACTACTTTATAATTGGTTGGGCTGGTACAGTATGGAGGAGGGGTTGGTAGCATGATGGTGTGTGTGTGTGTACAGAATTAAAGCTCTGCACACTGAATTTATGAGTATAAAACATCATGTTTGTATTTGTATGTTGTGGTATGTGTTTGTGTGTATGTGTGCGTGTTTGAGTGTATGGTGTGCGTGCATACATGTGTGTTTGTGTGTGTGGTGTGTGTTTGTTTGTGTGTATGTGTGCGTGCATACATATGTGTGTGTGTGTGTATAATGTTACCTGGCTGTAGAGGGGTTCAGCCATGCCATGAGGTTCCTCCAGTGTGACCACTTCCAGGACGTTGGAGGGGACGTATCCTGATTGGCCACTCCTGTTCCTCACTTTCCACCACTGTTTATCGTCCTCTATCACCTGCAAGGCCACAATAACATAATATAATAATATAATAATAATAATAATAAAAAAATAAAAAAAATTATAATAAAATAATAAAAATATAATAATAATATAATAAAATAATAATAATATAATAAAATAATAATAATATAATAACAAAATAATAATATAATAAAATAATAATATAATAATTATAATAAAATAATAATAATAATAATAATTATAATATAATAATAATAAAATAATAATAATATAATAAAATTATGATAATATAATAATAATAAAATAATAATAAAATAATAATAAAATAATAATTATAATATAATAATAAAATAATAATAATATAATAATAAAATAATAATAATTATAATATAATAATAATAATATAATAATAATAATACAATAATTATAATATAATAATAATATAATAATAATAATAATAAAATAATAATAATATAATAAAATAATGATAATATAATAATATAATAATAATAAAATCATAATAATATAATAAAATAATGATAATATAATAATAATAATAATAATATAATAAAATAATAATGATAATAATAATAATAATATAATAAAATAATGATAATATAATAATATAATAATAATAATAATATAATAATAATAAAATAATAATTATAATATAATAATAATATAATAATAATAATAAAATAATAATAATATAATAAAATAATGATAATATAATAATAAAATAATAAAATAATAAAAATAATAATGATAATAATACAATAATAATAATAATTGTATTTATATCTCAACACTACAAGGGCGACGCAGGCGAAGTTTAGTCTGTAGTGCTGAAGGTTATTTATCTTTAAATGCAGCAGGAAATCTTTCTTAAACTAATTACTTATATGTATTCAATTTGTATAACAATTCTGTGATCAATTTGACTAAATGGTTTAGGTTAAGATTTCTGAAATATTTTCAGCATTATTTTCACGATAGCTCACATTGTTCTTATGCACATCTGCATACATCTCCAATTGACTCAAATTATGTCAATTAGCCTATCAGATGCTTCTAAAGCCATGACATCATTTCCTGGAATTTTCCAAGCTGTTTAAACAATTGTTGGAAAAATGACTTGTGTCATGCACAAAGTAGATGTCCTAACTGACTTGCCAAAACTATAGTTTGTTAACAAGAAATGTGTGGAGTGATTGAAAAACAAGTTTTAATGACTCCAAACTAAGTGGATGTAAACTTCCGACTTCAACTGTAGATGTGGTACCTCTACCACCTCCTCCTGCAGTACTGACAGTATTATAATATAGATGACGTACCTCTACCACCTCCTCCAGCAGTACTGACAGTATTATAATATAGATGACGTACCTCTACCACCTCCTCCAGCAGTACTGACAGTATTATAATATAGATGTGGTACCTCTACCACCTCCTCCTGCAGTACTGACAGTATTATAATATAGATGTGGTACCTCTACCACCTCCTCCTGCAGTACTGACAGTATTATAATATAGATGTGTACCTCTACCACCTCCTCCTGCAGTACTGACAGTATTATAATATAGATGTGGTACCTCTACCACCTCCTCCTGCAGTACTGACAGTATTATAATATAGATGACGTACCTCTACCACCTCCTCCTGCAGTACTGACAGTATTATAATATAGATGACGTACCTCTACCACCTCCTCCTGCAGTACTGACAGTATTATAATATAGATGTGGTACCTCTACCACCTCCTCCTGCAGTACTGACAGTATTATAATATAGATGTGGTACCTCTACCACCTCCTCCTGCAGTACTGACAGTATTATAATATAGATGTGGTACCTCTACCACCTCCTCCTGCAGTACTGACAGTATTATAATATAGATGTGGTACCTCTACCACCTCCTCCTGCAGTACTGACAGTATTATAATATAGATGTCGTGCCTCTACCACCTCCTCCTGCAGTACTGACAGTATTATAATATAGATGTGGTACCTCTACCACCTCCTCCTGCAGTACTGACAGTATTATAATATAGATGTCGTACCTCTACCACCTCCTCCTGCAGTACTGACAGTTCGTTGGCGTTGCGGGCCACAAAGTGGTAGCAGATCTTAGCATATTTACGGGACGAGGACGCCAGACCATTGTAGGACCTGAGACAGGAGACAAATGTCACAGAGTCACAAACAACAAACAGTCTTAACATGTGTACAGATTACAATGCAGCTCAAGAAACAACAAAGTTAAATAAAATTAAATAAAAAGAAGTAACAACAATGAGAAAAGTAGCAGTGTGTTGTAATGTAGAATCACATTAACTAGAAATATCATAAACTGACCCATTTGATGAGCTTGAAGACTGGGTTCCGAAAAACTGAAAATGAGAGGATTTTATTATCATTGTAAAGTGATGATATGGACTGGTACTGTGTGTGTCTGACTATCCTAACACCCTGTGCTCAAAGTATTCAAACCTGTTTAATAAAACATCATTTGCAAACCAAGAAGAGCTTATGAGCGAGAAGAAATGTCACTGAAGAAATGTAAACAAACAAATGAAGAACTAACAGTGGGAGGTCTACTATAAGGACTGAAACGGACAGCAGTCCAAAAATTACTGCAGCTATTTTCCTACTGATCAATCTCACTCCCTCTCACCTCTTCTGACTTGTGTGGGGACATGGGGTGGGACATGAAGGACATGGGAGGTTCCCCTGATCCCTCTGTCTCCCATGGGGAGGTCCTGAACAGCTCAGCTGGGGGCTCCCACCCGTTCCTGAACTTAGGGAAGTAGGTAGAGGCACACTGGTCCCGTGGCCAGTCCGCTCTGGGGTAAACACAGAGACAACCAGGGTTGTAGTAGAGGGTAAACACAGAGACAACCAGGGTTGTAGTAGAGGGTAAACACAGAGACAACCAGGGTTGTAGTAGAGGGTAAACACAGAGACAACCAGGGTTGTAGTAGAGGGTAAACACAGAGACAACCAGGGTTGTAGTAGAGGGTAAACAGAGACAACCAGGGTTGTAGTAGAGGGTAAACACAGAGACAACCAGGGTTGTAGTAGAGGGTAAACACAGAGACAACCAGGGTTGTAGAGGGTAAACAGAGACAACCAGGTTTGAGGTAGAGGGTAAAACCAGGGTTGTACAGAAACAACCAGGGTTGTAGTAGAGGGTAAACACAGAGACAACCAGGGTTGTAGTAGAGGGTAAACACAGAGACAACCAGGGTTGTAGTAGAGGGTAAACAGAGACAGACCAGGGTTGTAGTAGAGGGTAAACACAGAGACAACCAGGGTTGTAGTAGAGGGTTGTAGTAAACACAGAGACAACCAGGGTTGTAGTAGAGGGTAAACACAGAGACAACCAGGGTTGTAGTAGAGGGTAAACAGAGACAACCAGGGTTGTAGTAGAGGGTAAACACAGAGACAACCAGGGTTGTAGTAGAGGGTAAACACAGAGACAACCAGGGTTGTAGTAGAGGGTAAACACAGAGACAACCAGGGTTGTAGTAGAGGGTAAACAGAGACAACCTGGGTTGTAGTAGAGGGTAAACACAGAAACAACCAGGGTTGTAGTAGAGGGTAAACACAGAGACAACCAGGGTTGTAGTAGAGGGTAAACAGAGACAACCTGGGTTGTAGTAGAGGGTAAACACAGAGACAACCAGGGTTGTAGTAGAGGGTAAACACAGAGACAACCAGGGTTGTAGTAGAGGGTAAACAGAGACAACCTGGGTTGTAGTAGAGGGTAAACACCAGTTTACCACATCATTTATTTCACCCCGACCGACAATCAGAGTTTATCACTACACCACTGGACATATGAAAAGCCCTATAAGACATTATAAAGGCTCATACAAGCTTATAACAACGTATACATTCTGATAAATTGCAGGCTTAAAGAGCAGGTTTCAGATAACATGTTATCAATGGGATTATAGCATAACAAATCACTCTCATCTATAAATGTAGAGGTTATTACTGACCTTAAATTCTGATTTCAGATGGACACATCTGATGTTTACCAACAGGGATACGGGCTGTCGGAGTTAACCTTGTATCATATTGACCTTTTATTCAGATTTTTGCAGTATCTATGCACACTCACACACACATACACTCACAGGGCCACACACACTTACAGGGCCACACACACTCACAGGGCCCTACACACTCACAGGGCCACACACACACTCACAGGGCCACACACACACTCACAGGGCCACACACACACTCACAGGGCCACACACACACTCACAGGGCCACACACACACTCACAGGGCCACACGCACACTCACAGGGCCACACGCACACTCACAGGGCCACACACACACTCACAGGGCCACACACACACTCACAGGGCCACACACACTCACACACTCACAGGGCCACACACACTCACAGGGCCACACACACTCACAGGGCCACACACACTCACAGGGCCACACACACACTCACAGGGATCTACACACTCACACTCACACTCACAGGGCCACACACACTCACACTCACAGGGCCCTACACACTCACTCACTCACAGGGCCCTACACACTCACAGGGCCCTACACACTCACAGGGCCCTACACACTCACAGGGCCCTACACACTCACAGGGCCCTACACACTCACAGGGCCCTACACACTCACTCACACTCATTCCACCATCTGTTCACTCACACATAATATGCACATCCATTTATACTGACTCTACACACACCCACTCACATACAAGCTGCTGCTACCCTGTTTTTCGTATAGTCTAGTTACCTTACCCCTATACGTATCTACCTCTATCAGCAACCACACACACACACACACACACACACACACACACACACACACACACACACACACACACACCAGTACCTAGGTCTTGTCCACCCATCTCCCAGCAGTTCAAAGATGGTCATTTCTTTAGGCGACAGATGACCTCTCAGGAAGTCTACTGCATCTCTGGATAAGTGAGGGGAGACCACAGAGCGGGGCAGCTCTACACTACCACAGGACTGGAGCACCTAGAGGTCAAAGGTTAGAGGTCACACATCTACCTGTACAGGCTACAGACAGGTAGACAGGTGAGGAGAGACCACAGAGCGGGGCAGCTCTACACTACCACAGGACTGGAGCACCTAGAGGTCAAAGGTTAGAGGTCACACATCTACCTGTACAGGCTACAGACAGGTGAGGAGAGACCACAGAGCGGGGCAGCTCTACACTACCACAGGACTGGAGCACAAACACCCTCATCTATAACCACCCTTAACCCTTCAAGCCTTAACCCTTCAACCTGAGGTGGAAGCACATCTGCTACAATTTCACCATCAGGAGGTATTGTGGTTACACCAATCCAATCCTCTCATCTGTCATAGGACCGTATCCAGGGTCGTATCCAGGGCCGTATCCAGGGCCGTATCCAGGGCCGTTTCCAGGACAGTAACCAGGACAGTAACCAGGACAGTAACCAGGGCCGTATCCAGGGCCGTATCCAGGACCGTATCCAGGACAGTAACCAGGACCGTATCCAGGACCGTATCCAGGACAGTAACCAGGGCCGTATCTAGGGCCGTATCCAGGGCCGTATCCTGGGCCGTATCCTGGGCCGTATCCTGGGCCGTATCCAGGGCCGCATCCAGGGCCGTATCCAGGGCCGCATCCAGGACAGTAACCAGGACCGTATCCAGGACCGTATCCAGGACAGTAACCAGGACCGTATCCAGGACCGTATCCAGGACAGTAACCAGGGCCGTATCTAGGGCTGTATCCAGGGCCGTATCCAGGGCCGTATCCAGGGCCGTATCCAGGGCCGTATCCAGGGCCGTATCCAGGGCCGCATCCAGGGCCGCATCCAGGGCCGCATCCAGGGCCGCATCCAGGACAGTAACCAGGACCGTATCCAGGACAGTAACCAGGGCCGTATCCAGGACCGTATCCAGGACCGTATCCAGGACAGTAACCAGGACCGTATCCAGGACAGTAACCAGGGCCGTATCTAGGGCCGTATCCAGGGCCGTATCCTGGGCCGTATCCAGGGCCGTATCCAGGGCCGTATCCAGGGCCGTATCCAGGGCCGCATCCAGGGCCGCATCCAGGGCCGCATCCAGGGCCGCATCCAGGGCCGCATCCAGGGCCGCATCCAGGGCCGCATCCAGGGCCGCATCCAGGGCCGCATCCAGGGCCGTATCCAGGGCCGTATCCAGGGCCGCATCCAGGGCCGCATCCAGGGCCGCATCCAGGGCCGCATCCAGGGCCGCATCCAGGGCTGCATCCAGGGCCGCATCCAGGGCCGCATCCAGGGCCGTATCCAGGACAGCGTTGTTGGATGAATGAGAGAGGAAGGGTAAATCTGTCCTACACTATGCTTATTAATCATTATGAAGCTGAGTTAAACCACACTATTCTGGTCTGGTTAGTATCATTCCAGGGTTGGGAGGGTGTGTGTGTTACACTGGTCTGGTTAGTGCAATGGAAGGATTGTGTGTGTGTGTGTGACTCTGGTCTGGTTAGTGCAATGGAAGGATTGTGTGTGTGTGTATGCATTGCCCTGGTCTGGTTACTGCCATGGAAGGATTGTGTGTGTGTGTGTGTGTGTGTGTTACTCTGGTCTGGTTACTGCCATGGAAGGATTGTGTGTGTGTGTGTGTGTGTGTGTGTGTGTGTGTGTGTTACTCTGGTCTGGTTACTGCCATGGAAGGATTGTGTGTGTGTGTGTGTGTGTGTGTGTGTGTGTGTGTGTGTGTGTGTGTGTGTGTGTGTGTGTGTGTGTGTGTGTGTGTGTGTGTGTGTGTGTGTGTGTGTGTCAGTCACGTTCTTACCAGGTCCAGGGGCCCGAAGAGGAAGTGCACCAGTTCAGAAGCGCTGGGGTTCTGGATGTGTTTCTTCAGTTTGGCCTGCAGGGGGCAGAGTGACACACATACTGTAGACACAGTTGACCACAGCTCTGTAGGCTACCATTTTGGAACTTTGCCGATGTCATCAATAGAGCCGATGGGATTACTGTTTTTTTCTACAATATATATGTCTATCAGAACATTCTGAACATTCCACAACGTTGTGTCCTTCTAAATGGGCCCCTGGTAGAGTACCGAGGTGTCCCTGGTAGAGTACCGAGGTGCCCCTGGTAGAGTACCGAGGGGCCCCTGGTAGAGTACCGAGGTGCCCCTGGTAGAGTACCGAGGTGCCCCTGGTAGAGTACCGAGGTGCCCCTGGTAGAGTACCGAGGGGCCCCTGGTAGAGTACCGAGGGGCCCCTGGTAGAGTACCGAGGTGCCCCTGGTAGAGTACCGAGGTGCCCCTGGTAGAGTACCGAGGTGCCCCTGGTAGAGTACCGAGGTGCCCCTGGTAGAGTACCGAGGTGCCCCTGGTAGAGTACCGAGGTGCCCCTGGTAGTGTACCGAGGTGCCCCTGGTAGAGTACCGAGGTGCCCCTGGTAGAGTACCGAGGTGCCCCTGGTAGAGTACCGAGGTGCCCCTGGTAGAGTACCGAGGTGCCCCTGGTAGAGTACCGAGGTGCCCCTGGTAGAGTACCGAGGTGCAGTGTATAGGGGGAACTCAACTCACCAGTAGGTTGAAAGCCAGCTTAAGTTTCTGTAGGCTATCAATGAACTCTGCCTCAGAGGGGGGCCTAGCTCTCAGGGTCAGCATTCCCTCTGTCAACAAGCACACAGACAAAGAGAGAGGTTCATTTTACTTTAACTATTTGTACATCGTTACAACACTGTATACAGACACAATATGACATTGGAAATATCTTTATCACTTTGGAACTTTTGAGTGTAATGTTTACCGTTCATTTTTTATTGTTTATTTAGCTTTTGTTTATTATCTATTTCACTTGCTTTGTCATTTTAAACATACATTTCCCATCCCAATAAAGCCCTTAGTTGAACTGAGAGAAAGACCGAGAGAGAGCGAGAGAGACAGAGACAGACAGACAGAGAGAGCGACAGACAGACAGACAGAGAGAGCGACAGACAGACAGACAGAGAGAGCGACAGACAGACAGACAGAGAGAGCGACAGACAGACAGAGAGAGCGACAGACAGACAGGAGAGAGCGACAGACAGACAGGAGAGAGAGCGACAGACAGACAGACAGAGAATGCGACAGACAGACAGACAGAGAGAGCGACAGACAGACAGACAGAGAGAGCGACAGACAGACTGACAGACAGACAGGGCGGCAGACAGAGAGCGGCAGACAGACAGAGCGGCAGACAGACAGAGCGACAGACAGACAGAGCGACAGACAGACAGAGCGACAGACAGACAGAGCGACAGACAGACAGAGCGACAGACAGACAGAGCGACAGACAGAGAGAGCGACAGACAGAGAGAGACAGAGAGACAGACAGACAGACAGACAGAGAGACAGCGAGAGAGACAGACAGACAGACCATCTGTATGGATATAAGGGTATGGGATCTGGCTGTATGGACCTCTCTTTGTGCACGGTGGCATTGTCATGTTGTAACAGGAAAGGACCTTCCGCAGAATGTGGCCAAAAAAGCACAGAACCATCTAGAATGTCATTGTAACAGACGAATCCACTCATACATACTGTTGTGTGTGTGTGTGTATATATATATATATATAAGAAGATATATATAAGCAGATTCAAGAGAACATAGAAAGTACCAGTGGACAATATGTGTCATAATTGTCACGTGACCAGAAGAAGAGACAGACCTGCTGGGCCTTTCTTCTTCATCTTCTTACTCTTGTTGCGCTGGTTGAGCTGAGAGAACGCCTCCGCAGCCTTCTGCAGCCGAGCCACAAAGAACTCTATGTCATCCAGGGAACAGTTCAGGATTTGCTGTCAGGGAAACACAGAGAGAGAGAGAGAGAGAGACAGAGAGAGAGACAGAGAGAGAGACAGAGAGAGACAGAGAGAGAGAGAAATAGGGACGAGAGGGATGAGAGACAGAGAAATAGGGACGAGAGGGATGAGACAGAGAGAGAGATGAGACAGAGAGAGAGAGAGATGAGACAGAGAGAGAGAGAGAGATGAGAGACAGAGAGAGAGAGAGAGAGAGATGAGAGACAGAGAGACAGAGAGAGAGACAGAGAGAGGAGAGAAAGACAAAAGTGGAACGGGTTGGTGTTCCATATGTTATCGCAGGCACAGAGAAATGCTTATGTTGCTAGTTCCAACAGTGCATTAAATATCTATAGCAATACAATAACAATACACACAACCTAAAAGTAAAAAAAAACAAGAATACAGTACAAACATATGAAGTGGACAGTAGTAGTTATATAGGATGAACCCGGACTAGAATACAGTATATTGCAACCCTGTTGATGTGGATTGGGATGTGCTCTCTCTGCTGTCTGCTGTTGTCCACGATCAACATCTTAGTTTTGTTGACGTTGTGCGGAGAGGTTATTTTCCTTGGAACCAAGGATCTAACCTCCTCCTCGTTGTGGGCTGTTTTGTCCTTGTCGGGGTAATCAGGCCAGTGTTGTGTCGTCAATAAACTTTAATTGGATTCAGTTGGAGACGTGTGTGTGTGTGTGTGTGGCCACGCAGGGTGAACAGGGAGTACAGGATGGGGCTGAGCACGCACCCTTGTGGGGCCACCGGTGTTGATGATCAGTGTACCTTTCACCTTCACCAACCTTGGGGGCGGCCCGTCAGGAAGTTCAGGACCCAGGTGCACAGGGCACGGTTCAGACGCAGGGCCCTTAGTGATGAGCCTGGAGGGTAATATATGGTGTTGAAGGCTGAGCTGTATGATGACGATGAACAGCATTCTTACATAGGTATTCCTCTTGTCCAGATGGGGAAGGGCAGTGTGGAGGGCGATGGCAATTGCGTTGTCCGTGGATCTGTTGTGGTGGTATACAAATTGAAGTGGGTCTAGTGTGTCAGGTAAGATAGAGGTTATATGATCCTTAACTAGCCTCTCAAAGCACTTCACGATGACAGAAGTGAGGTGCTACGGGGCGATAGTCAGTTAGTTGTTACATTAGCTTTCTTGGCTACAGGAACAATGGTGGACATCTTGAAGCATGTAGGGACAGCAGACTGGGATAGGGAGAGATTGAATATATCCGTAAACAGCCAGCCGGTCTGCGTGGGCCCATGTCGGCGGCTCAATGTAAACAATTGCATGTGTGTGTGGTTAGGGTTAGGCATTAGGGTTAGCAGTGTGGTTAAGGTTAGGCATTAGGGTTAGCAGTGTGGTTAGGGTTAGGCATTAGGGTTAGCAGTGTGGTTAAGGTTAGGCATTAGGGTTAGCAGTGTGGTTAAAGTTAGGCATTAGGGTTAGCAGTGTGGTTAAAGTTAGTCATTAGGGTTAGCAGTGTGGTTAAGGTTAGGCATTAGGGTTAGCAGTATGGTTAAGGTTAGGCATTAGGCATTAGGCATTAGGGTTAGCAGTGTGGTTAAGGTTAGGCATTAGGATTAGCAGTGTGGTTAAGGTTAGGCATTAGGGTTAGCAGTGTGGTTAAGGTTAGGCATTAGGGTTAGCAGTGTGGTTAAGGTTAGGGTTAAGGTTAGCAGTGTGGTTAAGGTTAAGGCATTAGGGTTAGCAGTGTGGTTAAGGTTAGTTTATGACTTTGTGGCTGTGCTCGCTAGTGACCTCCAAGGCAAGATTCTTGACAATAAATGCCAACCTCGTGTCTGAGCCGTTGAAAATGCGACTCCACTTTGTCCCTGTACTGTCGATTTTGCCTCTTTGATTGCCTTATGGGGGTCATAGCTGGTCTGTTTGTACACGTCCATGTTCCCACCATGCCGTGGTTAAATGTGGTGGTTTGCTTTTCCATGTTTTTCCACAGATTTTGGTTTGGATACATTTTAATCATCACAGTAGGAACAACATCCTCTATACACTTCCTGATGAACTCAGTCAACGAGTCAGCGTATATGTTGATACTACTCCCAGAGGCGAACCCGAACATTTCCCAGTCCGCGTGATCAAAACAGTCTTTAAGTGTGGATTTCCGATGTGTCACGCCGACGTTTTTACAGTCCTTACCATGGGTTGCTTCTTGCTTAAGTTTCTGCCTATAGGTGGGGAGTAGCAGGATGGAGGTGTGGTCTGATCTCCCAACGGGAGGATGGGGGAGGGACTTGTTGCTGTCACTGAAGGGAGAGTAACAATGGTCAAGAATGTTCTCCTTGCGTGTTGCACAAGTAGCGTTTTCCTCAGATTTCCTTTATTAACTTTCCCAGCCAGAATGAAAATGCGGTCTCAGAATATGCGCTTTCAGTGTAGTTCCTTGGGAGCCGTCGTGGTGTCGGCTTTGGGAGGAATATACACGACACTGAAAATAAATGAATCAAATTATCTGCGGGAGGTAATGCGGTCAGCAAATTATCTGCGGGAGGTAATGCGGTCAGCAAATTATCTGGGGGAGGTAATGCGGTCAACAGATTTTCTGGGGGAGGTAATGCAGTCAGCAAATGATCTGCGGGAGGTAATGCGGTCAGCAAATTATCTGCGGGAGGTAATGCGGTCAGCATTTGATGGTGAATTATTCCAGATCGGGAGACAAAAAATGTCTCGAGTTCCTGCCACAATCATGAGACATACATCCATATTGGGTTTGTCCTGGAGAACCCCGCTGGCTATATGGACGGGGACAATATATCCGGTGAGAGCCATGATTCCTTGAAACAGAGTATGTTACAGTCCCCTGACGTCTCTCTGGAAGGTGATCCTCGCCCTGAGCTCACCTACTCAGTCCAGGGACTGAGCGTTAATGTGTAATAAAGTCAGAAGCGGTGGATGGTTTGCTCGCCTCCTGAGTCTGACTAGGACCCCACTTCTCTGGCGACTTTGATTGATTTTTTATTTCACCTTTATTTAACCAGATAAGCTAGTTGAGAACAAGTTCTCATTTACAACTGCGATCTGGCCAAGATAAAGCAAAGCAGTGCGACACAAAACAACAACACAGAGTTACACATAAACAAACATACAGTCAATAACACAATAGAAAAAAAAGTCTATATACCGTGTGTGCAAATGGCGTGTGGAGGTAAGGCAATAAATAGACCATAGTAGCGGAGTAATTACAATTTAGCAGATTAACACTGGAGTGATAGATGAGCAGATGATGATGTGCAAGTAGTGATACTGTTGGTGTAGCACCAGGGATGAATGGGTCATCAGAGTGTCTAAACAAAGGATCCAAGTCAGGGAAAATAATGTAAGAAATAACAAAAATTTAAAAAGCAAAAAAAACTGCGAAGTTGGATAGGAGCTAGAAACAGGGCGGCCATCTTGTTTTCCATCTTGTTTTCCATCTTGTTTTAAATCTTGTTTTCCATCTTGTTTTCCATCTTGTTTTAAATCTTGTTTTCCATCTTGTTTTCCATCTTGTTTTAAATCTTGTAAAGCGCTTTTAGCATCATGAAAAAGCATTTTAAATCCAATCAATTAATAGTATTAATTATAGTACTATATTAGTATTTCATAAGTAAGAGTGTAACGCACCACGTCCTTCTCAATGCGCTGGGCCAGCTTCTCATGGGACTCTGGGTCCTGCTGGGCCGAACCTCGCCTCTCCACATCTGAAATAATCATAACAGTTATTGTTGTTGACGTTGTTGTGTGTGTGTGTGTGTGTGTGTGTGTGTGTGTGTGAGAGTATCAGTGTGTATGTATCAGCGTGTGTGTGTTTGAGAGTATCAGTGTGTGTGTGTCAGCGTGTGTGTGTGTGTGTGTGTGTGTGTGTGTGTGTGTGTGTGTGATATGACCATACTGATATGACCATACTGATATGACCATACACCCTTCACCAAATGTGAATACATTCAAGGTCCCAGAAACCACTGGGTTGGGCCAGAGACAGTGTGTGTGTGTGTGTGTGTGTGTGTGTGTGTGTGTGTGTGTGTGTGTGTGTGTGTGTGTGTGTGTGTGTGTGTGTGTGTGTATCAGTGTGTGTGTGTGTACCAGTGTGTGTGTGTGTACCAGTGTGTGTGTGTGTGTACCAGTGTGTGTGTGTGTGTACCAGTGTGTGTGTGTGTGTACCAGTGTGTGTGTATGAGTGTGTATCACTGTGTGTATCAGTGTGTTTATCACTGTGTGTATCAGTGTGTATCAGTGTGTGTGTGTGTGTGTGTGTGTATCAGTGTGTGTGTGTGTATCAGTGTGTGTGTGTGTATCAGTGTGTGTGTGTGTGTGTGTGTGTGTGTATCAGTGTGTGTGTGTGTGTGTGTGTGTGTGTGTGTGTGTGTGTGTGTGTGTGCGCGCGTGTGTATCAGTGTGTGTGTGTGTATCAGTGTGTGTGTGTGTGTATCAGTGTGTGTGTGTGTATCAGTGTGTGTGTGTATCAGTGTGTGTATGTATGTGTATATCAGTGTGAGTATCAGTGTGTGTATATTAGTGTGTGTGTGTGTGTGTATCAGTGTGTGTGTGTGCGCGTGCGTGTGTATCAGTGTGCGTGTGTGTGTGCGCGCGCGTGTGTATCAGTGCGTGTGTGTGCGCGCGCGCGCGTGTGTATCAGTGTGTGTGTGTGTGTGTTTTGCGTATCCGTGTGTGTGTGTGTATCCGTGTGTGTATCCGTGTGTGTATCAGTGTGTGTGTGTGTGTACCAGTGTGTGTACCAGTGTGTGTACCACTGTGTGTATCACTGTGTGTGTGTGTGTGTGTGTGTGTGTGTGTGTGTGTGTATCAGTGTGTCTACTCTTACCCTGCATGTTCATGGCAGCCACACGGCCCTTGACTGAAGGGGCCGAGCCCTTGGGGGCCGAGGAGGGGGGGATGATGGACTCTCTGTGGTGCTTCATCTTCTCCTGGTTCACCCTGAGAGGAGGAGAGGAGTTAAGGGGAGCTGGGCACCCCCATTATAAATCAGGGCCCCTCCATAAGAATGGAAATATCCCTATACTATACGCCCCACCCCCCACACACACAACATGTTTTTAAAAGAGACGTCAGGCCTCTTTAAGAGGTAAGGGTTCTTACTTCAAGGTCTGTGGTCGTATCTTCTTCCCATGTTTGCTGTCCCCAAGAGCGCTGTCGATGTCTGCATGGACCATCTCTGCCTGTAGGGGACAGAGACAAAAGACTAGAGATTATTATTATTATATTATATATTATTATTATATTATATATTATTATTATTACTATATTATTATTATATATTATATATTATTATATATTATATATTATTATATTATATATTATTATTATATTATATATTGTTATTATATTATTATTACATATATTATTATTTATATTATTATATATGATAAATATTTATATTATATATTATTATATATATTATTATTATATATTATTATTATTATTATTATTATTTATATTATTATATATTATTATTATTTATTATATATTATTATATTATTATTATTATATTATATATTATTATTATTATTATATTATTATTATATATTTAACTTTATTATATTATATATTATTATTATTATATATTACTATTATTATTATATATTATTATTATTAGATTATTAAAAATTGTCTTGGAGAAGGAAGACTTGGAGGATGTATTATTGTTGGACATATTAATTATCTGTTAATAAATATAAAACAGCCACACTTTAGCTCTGTTTTCTTTAGACTTCAATGGAGACTTTTGCTTCCCAGCCTGGATAATGTTTGTACTGCATAGAGATAACGGTGACCCACCTCCACCTCGTCGCAGTGGAAGAAGTGTATGTCGGGTCTGTGCTGTTCAGTGTCTTGACACACCAGCAGAAGGACGGATGGATACCTGGTCTGATTCAACACTGTCTGGCAGTGGTGGATCGTAGGCAGGGGGAAGTTCTCCAACTCTTCCTGTGAGGGTGGCGAGGAGGGAGGGAGAAGGAGGTGGAGGGAGAAGGAGGTGGAGGGAGAAGGAGAGAGAGGGAGGAAGGAGGTGGAGGGAGAAGGAGGTGGAGGGAGAAGGAGAGAGTGAGTGAGGAAGGAGGTGGAGGGAGAAGGAGGTGGAGGGAGAAGGAGAAGGAGGGAGAAGGAGGTGGAGGGAGAAGGAGGTGGAGGGAGAAGGAGGTGGAGGGAGAAGGA
Source organism: Oncorhynchus masou masou (assembly GCF_036934945.1). Taxonomy (NCBI): domain Eukaryota; kingdom Metazoa; phylum Chordata; class Actinopteri; order Salmoniformes; family Salmonidae; genus Oncorhynchus; species Oncorhynchus masou. The sequence continues at coordinate 70,975,058 of NC_088226.1, forward strand.
GGTGGAGGGAGAAGGAGGTGGAGGGAGAAGGAGAGAGAGAGGGAGGAAGGAGGTGGAGGGAGAAGGAGGTGGAGGGAGAAGGAGGTGGAGGGAGAAGGAGAGAGTGAGTGAGGAAGGAGGTGGAGGGGGAAGGAGGTGGAGGGAGAAGGAGAGAGAGAGGGAGAAGGAGAGAGAGAGGGAGAGAGAGGGAGAGAGTGAGGAAGGGAAGGTGAGAGAGAGAGAGAGAGAGAGAGAGAGAGAGAGAGAGAGAGAGAGAGAGAGAGAGAGAGAGAGAGAGAGAGAAAATGAGTGAGGAAGGGAAGGAGAGAGAGAGAGAGAGAATGAGTGAGGAAGGGAATGAGAGAGAGAGAGAGAGAGAGAGAGAGAAGGGAGGGAGGGAGAATGAGAAAGGTTATTCCATATCAAATGTGTCATCAGTTATCTCACCATAAAGGTCTAAAGGTCGACAGATCTGTGGCTCAGAAAAGACATGTCCACATAACAGAGGACTGTGATGTTTGTGACATCAAATAACGAGAAACACTGTAGACAAGGACTGGCATAACTACAGCACTACGTAGGACATTATCACAACTACAGCACTACGTAGGACATTATCACAACTACAGCACTACGTAGGACATTATCACAACTACAGCACTACGTAGGACATTATCACAAGTACAGCACTATGTAGGACATTATCACAAGTACAGCACTGCGTATGACATTATCACAAGTACAGCACTGCGTATGACATTATCACAAGTACAGCACTCAGTAGGACATTATCACAACTACAGCACTACGTAGGACAGTATCACAACTACAGCACTCCGTAGGACATTATCACAACTACAGCACTACGTAGGACATTATCACAACTACAGCACTACGTAGGACAGTATCACAACTACAGCACTACGTAGGACAGTATCACAACTACAGCACTACGTAGGACATTATCACAACTACAGCACTATGTAGGACATTATCACAACTACAGCACTACGTAGGACAGTATCACAACTACAGCACTACGTAGGACATTATCACAACTACAGCACTACGTAGGACATTATCACAACTACAGCACTATGTAGGACATTATCACAACTACAGCACTATGTAGGACATTATCACAAGTACAGCACTCCGTAGGACATTATCTTCAAGTCAGAGCTCTAGAAAGAGGCCAGAGTACCGAGTTGGATGACCGTTCAAAGCGTATTTTCCCAGTCAGAACTCGTTTCCCTCCGAGTTCCCAGTTTTCCTGAACTCACTGAAGTATGAGATTTCCCAGGTCCAAGTTTCCTGTTGTTTTGAATGGGGCAGAAGTCATGCTAGATTGACAGCATGGCCAATGTATTCAACCTTATCTGGCCCGTGGTGTTGCATGTGCATGTTTATCATGTTAAGCGTGGAAAAAGAGACCCTTAAAACACAGACGTGGAACACGCACCCTCTCCACCAAATAGCAGGCAGAAGCAAAACAGGGATTTAATTTGCAACGCTTGCAGTTAGCCACTGATTCCTTCCAAACCACTCATTGTTGAATTGCCGATTTCCAACTTGTTGTGTAATGTCTATGTCCAATGGCAGATGAGAACCGATACGTTTTATCTATAATCTCTGTTTATATGACAAGGTTTGAAAAGCATTTGCCAGTAGATTGACGACGTGATTCATGATGACTGGTAGCTAAGATTATGAAAGTATGATGTTGACATGATCAGTCCAATCAAAGCTACCTGTAGATATCACATGATGTGACATCATTTTATCTGTGGCCAATGACCTTGAGCCTTCTTGGATGGGCACTTCTCATGTAACGCTATGGCAACACCCAAGCGGGCTTGAACTGCCTAGCTCTCCCTGTAGATTCTGAGGTGACGCAGTGTCCCCCATGAGTGACAGAACACTGAGCCAATCACGGCGTAACTAGAGAACATGACCAACCCCTGCTCTCTGTATTTTCGGCTGGTTTCTCCACCACCACAGAAAGCACTGAGCTGAGGCGCCTGCACTCTGGAGCTGCCTTACTTTTATCTATAATATCCCTTCGTATGACAAGGATTGAAAATAATTTACTCAAGAAAACAAAACCGATACGATGTTTGCATGTGACTTTATCTTGTATGTTTGTAGGTGACTTTAACTCAATATTATATTTAGCCCAGAAAGGCAGGTCACCACTGAATATACTATACATATATAACTACATAGGTCAGGATAAAAACTAATAGCACAGGTCTGGTTGGTATTAAAATCAGTGCCTTTTAACATTTTTTTTATTTAACCAGGTCAGTTAAGAACAATTTCTTATTTATAATAGCGGCCTACCAAAAGGCCTCCTGCGGGGACGAGGGCCTGGGATTAAAATATAGGACACAACACACATCACAACAAGAGAGACAACACAACACTACATAGGAGACCTAAGACGACAACATAGCAAGTCAGCAACACATGACAACACAGAATGGTCGCAACACAACAACAACATGGCAGCAACACAACATGACAACAACATGGTAGCAACACAACATGACAACAACATGGTAGCAACACAACATGACAACAACATGGTAGCAACGCAACATGACAACAACATGGTAGCAACGCAACATGACAACAACATGGCAGCAACGCAACATGGCAACAACATGGTAGCAACGCAACATGACAACAACATGGTAGCAACGCAACATGACAACAACATGGTAGCAACGCAACATGACAACAACATGGTAGCAACACAACATGGTACAAACATTATTGGGCACAAGACAACAGCACAAAGGTCAAGAAGGTAAAGACAACAATACATCACACAAAGCAGCCACAACTGTCAGTAAGAGTCCATGATTGAGTCTTTGAATGAAGAGATGGAGATAAAACTGTCCAGTTTGAGTGTTTGTTGCAGGTCGTTCCAGTCGCTAGCTGCAGCGAACTGAAAAGAGGAGCGACCCAGGGATGTGTGTGCTTTGGGGACGTTAACAGAATGTGACTGGCAGAACGGGTGTTGTATGTGGAGGATGAGGGCTGCAGTAGATATCTCAGATAGTGGAGGGGGAGTGAGGCCGAAGTTGAGCGTTTGTTGCAGCTCGTTCCAGTCGCTGTGTAGCTGGAATGGAACGTACAATGTTCTTTACCTACAGGATATGTTGTTGCCCAGCAACTGTTTTCCTACGTTAGGAATGTGCATATCCCTCACGCTTGCTTCACAGTCTTACCCGTGTGTGTGTGTGTGTGTGTGTGTGTGTGTGTGTGTGTGTGTGTGTGTGTGTGTGTGTGTGTGTGTGTGTGTGTGTGTGTGTGTAAGGCTTACCTGTGTATCAACATCCAGTAGCCGTACAGCCTTGTCGCTGACCTGAAGCAGCATCTCCTGGGTCCAGATCTTCTCTTTGGAGTCCAGCAGCACCAGTTTCTTAATGGCATCGTCCACTGTAGCAATGGACTCTGTCTTGTCCATCATGAAGGTGGACAGGTGCTGTGTGTGGGGGGAAGAGGGTTAGATAACAAACAGGAAGAAGACTGGCATTGTCCATCATGAAGGTGGACAGGTGCTGTGTGTGGGGGGGGGGGGAGAGGGTTAGATAACAAACAGGAAGAAGACTGGCCTTGTCCATCATGAAGGTGGACAGGTGCTGTGTGTGGGGGGGGTAGATAAACACATTCATAGCTCAGAGCCTAATGAATTTAATTAAATTGACTGATTTCCATATATGAACTGACACTCAGTAAAATCTTTGAAAATGTTGCATGTTGATTTAGATTTTTGCTCAGTATATATGTGAGTATACATATATCAGTATATACACACACACACACACACACACACACACACACACACACACACACACACACACACACACACACACATATATATATATACAGTTGACACACACAAACACACACACAAATAAAAATTCACACACACACAGAATAATAGTGGTGAGAATTATTTATTTCACATTTCACACACACACACACACACACACACACACACACACAGTTGAAGTCGGAAGTTTTTAGTCTTTTTATGGCGGTTTTGGAGCAGTGGCTTCTTCCTTGCTGAGCGGCCTTTCAGGTTATGTCAATATAGGACTCGTTTAACTGTGGATATAGATACTTTTATACCTGTTTCCTCCAGCATCTTCACAGGGTCCTTTGCTGTTGTTCTGGGATTGATTTGCACTTTTTGCACCAAAGTACGTTCATCTCTAGGAGACAGAGCGCATCTCCTTCCTGAGCGGTATGACGACTGCTTGGTCCCATGGTGTTTATACTTGCGTACTATTGTTTGGACAGATGAACGTGGTACCTTCAGGCATTTGGAAATTGCTCCCAAGGATGAACCAAAACCTGATTTATTTTTCTGAGGTCTTGGCTGATTTCTTTTGATTTTCCCAGGACGTTAAGCAAAGAGGCACAGAGTTTGAAGGTAGACCTTGAATTACATCCACAGGTACACCTCCAATTGACTCAAATGATATCAATTATCCTATCAGAAGCTTCTAAAGCCTTGACATCATTTTCTGGAATTTTCCAAGCTGTTTAAAGGCACAGTCAACTCAGTGTATGTAAACTTCTGACCCACTGGAATGGTGAAACAGTGAATTATACGTGAAATAATCTGTAAACTATTGTTGGAAAAATGACTTGTGTCATGCACAAAGTAGATGTCCTAACTGACTTGCCAAAACTACAGTTTGTTAACAATAAATTTGTGGAGTGGTTGAAAAATGAGTTTTAATGACTCCAACCTAAGTGGATGTAAACATCCGACTTCAACAGTATTATATATATATATATATATATAGAGAGAGAGAGAGAGAAAGAAAGAGAGACCTGGGCCCTGACAGTAAATAATGGTGTTCCCCAAAAAAAGTCCAGTTTCCATAGTTAACACAAATACTAATTCCATCTAGACACCGTTGCCCTGGAAACTATAGAACTATGACAACTAACTATACCTACCTCGACCTAACCAACAGGTAACATCCACAAAGCTGTGAGTGATCTAAGAGACGAGGCTAGAAGGGCCTCGACATCCCAATTGAGATCTGGCTAAAAATACTCCAAATCAGTTATAGAACTCGTTGGTTGTGAGGTTTGGCCTCCGTTCACCAACCCAGAATTCACAAAGTGGGACAAACACCCAATTGAGACTTTGTATGCAGAATTCTGCAAAAAAACTATACAACTCAAACCCCCCAAACAATGCAAGCAGACCAGAAATAAGACTATACCCACTAGTTATCAAAATCCAGAAGAGAGCTGTTAAATTCTACAACCACCTAAAAGAAGAAATAGCCGCACATTTCACCCAAGAGAGAGCTGGTTCTGGGGCTCTGTTCACAAACAAAATTAGGCCCAATCAAATTATGAGAAAAAAAAAAGATAACTATTTGTCACACTGGAAAGAATCAACGAAAAAACAGACTCT
>NC_088226.1:70985488-71037988 GCF_036934945.1 Oncorhynchus masou masou
TTACAGGTGTACTGGTAGAGAAGACAGAGATATGATATGGAGGGACAGAGAGGAGAGGAAAGAAAACAGTAGTGAGAGAGAGAGAGAGGGGGAGGGACAGAGAGAGAGAGAGAGAGAGAGAGAGAGAGAGAGAGAGGGGGGAGGGACAGAGAGAAGGGGAGGGACAGAGAGAGAGAGACATAGAGAGAGAGAGAGAGAGAGAGAGAGAGAGAGAGAGGGGGGGACAGAGAGAGAGGGGGGGAGGGACAGAGAGAGAGAGAGAGAGGGGAGGGACAGAGAGAGAGAGAGAGAGAGAGGGGGGAGGGACAGAGAGAGAGAGAGAGAGGGGGGGGAGGGACAGAGAGAGAGAGAGAGAGAGGGGGGGAGGGAGGGACAGAGAGAGAGGGGAGGGACAGAGAGAGAGGGGGAGGGACAGAGAGAGAGGGGGAGGGACAGAGAGAGAGGGGGAGGGACAGAGAGAGAGGGGGAGGGACAGAGAGAGAGGGGAGGATAGACAGGAGGATAGAGAGGAGGACAGAGAGGAGGATAGAGAGAGAGAGAGGAGGACAGAGAGAGAGGAGGACAGAGAGGAGGACAGATAGAGAGAGAGGAGGACAGAGAGAGAGGAGGACAGAGAGGAGGACAGATGAGAGAGGAGGACAGAGAGAGAGGAGGACAGAGAGGAGGATAGAGAGAGAGAGAGGAGGACAGAGAGGAGGACAGATAGAGAGAGAGGGGGAGAACAGAGAGAGAGGACAGAGAGGAGGACAGATAGACAGAGAGGAGGTCAGAGAGAGAGGAGGACAGAGAGAGAGGATAGAGAGAGAGGAGGACAGAGAGGAGGATAGAGAGAGAGAGGGGAGGACAGAGAGAGAGGAGGACAGAGAGGAGGATAGAGAGAGAGAGAGGAGGACAGAGAGAGAGGAGGACAGAGAGGAGGACAGATAGAGAGAGAGGAGGACAGAGAGAGAGGAGGACAGAGAGGAGGACAGATGAGAGAGGAGGACAGAGAGAGAGGAGGACAGAGAGGAGGATAGAGAGAGAGAGGAGGACAGAGAGGAGGACAGATAGAGAGAGAGGAGAACAGAGAGAGAGGACAGAGAGGAGGACAGATAGACAGAGAGGAGGTCAGAGAGAGAGGAGGACAGAGAGAGAGGATAGAGAGAGAGGAGGACAGAGAGGAGGATAGAGAGAGAGAGGGGAGGACAGAGAGAGAGGAGGACAGAGAGGAGGAGAGATCGAGAGAGAGGAGGACAGAGAGAGAGGAGGACAGAGAGGAGGACAGATAGAGAGAGAGGAGGACAGAGAGAGAGAGAGGACAGAGAGGAGGATAGAGAGAGAGAGGAGGACAGAGAGAGAGGAGGACAGATAGAGAGAGAGGAGGACAGAGAGAGAGGAGGACAGAGAGGAGGATAGAGAGAGAGAGAGAGAGGAGGACAGAGAGGAGGACAGAGAGAGAGAGAGGACAGAGAGAGAGAGGAGGACAGAGAGAGAGAGAGGAGGACAGAGAAAGAGAGGAGGACAGAGAGACAGAGAGAGAGAGAGGACAGAGAGAGAGAGGACAGAGAGAGAGAGGACAGAGAGAGAGAGGACAGAGAGAGAGAGAGAGGAGGACAGAGAGAGAGAGAGGAGGACAGAGAGAGAGGAGGACAGAGAGAGAGAGTGGAGGACAGAGAGGAGGACAGAGAGGAGGATAGAGAGAGAGAGAGGAGGACAGAGAGGACAGATAGAGAGAGGAGGACAGAGAGAGAGAGGACAGAGAGAGAGAGGAGGACAGAGAGAGAGAGAGGAGGACAGAGAGAGAGAGAGGAGGACAGAGAGAGAGAGGACAGAGAGGAGGACAGAGAGAGAGATGGATAGAGGGGGTAAGTCTGGTGGAGCTGCCAGCAGTAAGGAGGTGAAAAGCCAGGTGTGTGCAACGGCACACACACACCCTCTACTTTAACTGCAACGGCACACACACACACACACACACACACACACACACACACACACACACTCTACTTTAACTGTATTGTAAAGGTGCAGGTCTTATTGCAAATAATTTGCAGATTGCAATTTGACCACGAGAATCCCAAACAGATCATTTTCAAACCTTGTTAACGTTTGGTATCCGGTAAAACGTCTCTACTATGTGTGTGAATACATGGGAACAACATTTTCTGAAATTAAAAATCACCTGGTGTTTTACATTATTTTACATTTCTTATTTGCTCAGAAAACAACTTGCTCAGAAAACAACTTGCTCAGAAAACAACTTGCTCAGAAAACAACTTGCTCAGAAAACAACTTGCTCAGAAAACAACTTGCTCAGAAAACAACTTGCTCAGAAAACAACTTGCTCAGAAAACAATGGGAGGTAAAAATATCTAAATATTTAAATAAAGGCGTTCGCGGGCCTCCAGTTGGGGGAGACCCTGATCTAAAGAACGTTACTAAACCAGCTGTGGTCAACTACACATTACTAATTATGATTCTATGGTGGAGATACAAAACACCAGCTTAGACTAACACCATGGTTTATCGTCCACAAGCGACTCTGGAGCACAGAGTAGGATTGGGGTTGAAGATCAGGCACTACAGACATTACAAGTGTGTGTGTGTGTGTGCGTGTGTGTGTGTGTGCGTGTGTGTGTGTGTTAGTGTGCTCGTGTGTGTGTGTGTGTGTGTGTGTGTGTGTGTGTGTGTGTGTGTGTGTGTGTGTGTGTGTGTGTGTGTGTGTGTGTGTGTGAGTGAGTGTTAGTGTGCTCGTGTGTGTGTGTGTGTGTTAGTGTGTGAGTGTGTGTGTGCGTGCGTGCCCGTGTGCGTGTGTGTGTGTGTGTGTGTGCGTGTGTTCCCAGCAGCTCAGCTTCACTTCCTTGACCAATGCTGCGATAGTGAGCCAATCACTGCTTGTTGTCTTGCTATCCAGATAAATGTTGTTACCTTTGGATTGTTTTTATGAAATGACAGGTCGCCTAGCGACAGACCTAACAATCTCCAGAGAAAGAGATTCTTTCCTGTTCCAAATTAACGTATACTATATTATAATACAGATCCTTTTCAAAAATGCATCGCAAAATGTAATTACCCAACACACTGGGTTGAACCAACGTCGAATTAACGTCTGTGCCCAATGGGCAGTCAGTTACGCTGCATAATTTACATAATATATAGATAGTAATATCTGTCCAGTGTTTAGCATTTGGCAACTTTGTCCTCTAGATATCATTTGCTGAGTTGTGATTGATCCAGTAATGTTACATGTGTGAGTTAGTGACTTATTGAGATCAAAAAACGATTATTCTGGTGAGAGGTCTACAGGTTACAGCTGAACGCAGTCAGGTTTCAGCCCTCCCAGATCCACGGGCAACTCTCTGCTCCTCTCTCTAGTCTACAGTCCCCCTCCCAGATCCACGGTCAACTCTCTGCTCTCTCTAGTCTACAGTCCCCCTCCCAGATCCACGGTCAACTCTCTGCTCCTCTCTCTAGTCTACAGTCCCCCTCCCAGATCCACTGTCAACTCTCTGCTCCTCTCTCTAGTCTACGGTCCCCCTCCCAGATCCACGGTCAACTCTCTGCTCTCTCTAGTCTACAGTCCCCCTCCCAGATCCACGGTCAACTCTCTGCTCCTCTCTCTAGTCTACAGTCCCCCTCCCAGATCCACGGGCAACTCTCTGCTCCTCTCTCTAGTCTACAGTCCCCCTCCCAGATCCACGGTCAACTCTCTGCTCCTCTCTCTAGTCTACAGTCCCCCTTCCAGATCCACGGGCAACTCTCTGCTCTCTCTAGTCTACAGTCCCCCTCCCAGATCCACGGTCAACTCTCTGCTCTCTCTAGTCTACAGTCCCCCTCCCAGATCCACGGGCAACTCTCTGCTCTCTCTAGTCTACAGTCCCCCTCCCAGATCCACGGTCAACTCTCTGCTCCTCTCTCTAGTCTACAGTCCCCCTTCCAGATCCACGGGCAACTCTCTGCTCCTCTCTCTAGTCTACAGTCCCCCTCCCAGATCCACGGTCAACTCTCTGCTCCTCTCTAGTCTACAGTCCCCCTTCCAGATCCACTGTCAGCTCTCTGCTCCTCTCTAGTCTACAGTCCCCCTTCCAGATCCACTGTCAGCTCTCTGCTCTCTCTAGTCTACAGTCCCCCTCCCAGATCCACGGTCAACTCTCTGCTCTCTCTAGTCTACGGTCCCCCTCCCAGATCCACGGTCAACTCTCTGCTCTCTCTAGTCTACAGTCCCCCTCCCAGATCCACGGTCAACTCTCTGCTCCTCTCTCTAGTCTACAGTCCCCCTCCCAGATCCACGGGCAACTCTCTGCTCCTCTCTCTAGTCTACAGTCCCCCTCCCAGATCCACGGTCAACTCTCTGCTCCTCTCTCTAGTCTACAGTCCCCCTTCCAGATCCACGGGCAACTCTCTGCTCCTCTCTCTAGTCTACAGTCCCCCTTCCAGATCCACGGGCAACTCTCTGCTCTCTCTAGTCTACGGTCCCCCTCCCAGATCCACGGTCAACTCTCTGCTCTCTCTAGTCTACAGTCCCCCTCCCAGATCCACGGTCAACTCTCTGCTCCTCTCTCTAGTCTACAGTCCCCCTCCCAGATCCACGGTCAACTCTCTGCTCTCTCTAGTCTACAGTCCCCCTCCCAGATCCACTGTCAACTCTCTGCTCCTCTCTCTAGTCTACAGTCCCCCTCCCAGATCCACGGTCAACTCTCTGCTCTCTCTAGTCTACAGTCCCCCTCCCAGATCCACGGTCAACTCTCTGCTCCTCTCTCTAGTCTACAGTCCCCCTTCCAGGTCCACGGTCAACTCTCTGCTCCTCTCTCTAGTCTACAGTCCCCCTTCCAGGTCCACGGTCAACTCTCTCCTCTCTCTAGTGTCTACAGTCCCCCTCCCAGATCCACTGTCAACTCTCTGCTCTCTCTAGTCTACAGTCCCCCTTCCAGATCCACTGTCAACTCTCTGCTCCTCTCTCTAGTCTACAGTCCCCCTCCCAGATCCACGGTCAACTCTCTGCTCCTCTCTCTAGTCTACAGTCCCCCTTCCAGACCCACTGTCAACTCTCTGCTCTCTCTCATCTACAGTCCCCCTCCCATTTCCACGGTCAACTCTCTGCTTCTCTCTCTAGTCTACAGTCCCCCTCCCAGATCCACTGTCAACTCTCTGCTCTCTCTCTAGTCTACGGTCCCCCTCCCAGATCCACTGTCAACTCTCTAGTGTCTACAGTCCCCCTCCCAGATCCACTGTCAACTCTCTAGTGTCTACAGTCCCCCTCCCAGATCCACTGTCAACTCTCTGCTATCTCTCTAGTGTCTACGGTCCCCCTCCCAGATCCACTGTCAACTCTCTAGTGTCTACAGTCCCCCTCCCAGATCCACTGTCAACTCTCTGCTCTCTCGAGTCTACAGTCCCCCTCCCAGATCCACTGTCAACTCTCTGCTCTCTCGAGTCTACAGTCCCCCTCCCAGATCCACTGTCAACTCTCTGCTCTCTCGAGTCTACAGTCCCCCTCCCAGATCCACTGTCAACTCTCTGCTCTCTCTAGTCTACAGTCCCCCTCCCAGATCAACTGTCAACTATCTAGTGTCTACAGTCCCCCTCCCAGATCCACTGTCAACTCTCTGCTCTCTCGAGTCTACAGTCCCCCTCCCAGATCCACGGTCAACTCTCTGCTCTCTCTCTAGTCTACAGACCCCCTCCCAGATCCACTGTCAACTCTCTGCTCCTCTCTCTAGTCTACAGTCCCCCTCCCAGATCCACTGTCAACTCTCTGCTCTCTCTAGTCAACAGTCCCCCTCCCAGATCCACTGTCAACTCTCTGCTCTCTCTAGTCTACAGTCCCCCTCCCAGATCCACTGTCAACTCTCTGCTCTCTCTAGTCTACGGTCCCCCTCCCAGATCCACGGTCAACTCTCTGCTCTCTCTAGTCTACAGTCCCCCTCCCAGATCCACTGTCAACTCTCTGCTCTCTCTAGTCTACAGTCCCCCTTCCAGATCCACTGTCAACTCTCTGCTCTCTCTAGTCTACAGTCCCCCTCCCAGATCCACGGTCAACTCTCTGCTCTCTCTAGTCTACAGTCCACCTCCCAGATCCACGGTCAACTCTCTGCTCTCTCTAGTCCCAGAAGTTTCAACACATTCATATGAAGATGGTTGCTTTCCCTTTCTAATCTCTACATAACATGTTGACAAACTCACTGTGGAATGTGATAACTTCAAATGTAGTATTTCTGTTTGAATAGTATTTTTTATACTCTATGTTATCCGTCAATGAGTTTCAGGACCAACCCCACTGCAAATAGACTAGGCTACATTCACTACGTAAGCTAGAACAAAGTCTGCTTTTCTCAGATGCTATTTACGTGAAATATAAGTAAAAGAATGTAGCTAAAAAATGAGCTGCTCCTTATTTATTTTATATAACCTTTATTTAACTAGATAAGTCAGTTAAGAACAAATTCTTGTTTTCAATGACGACCTACCGGGGAACAGCGGGTTAACTTCCTTGCTCAGGGGAACAGCGGGTTAACTGCCCTGTTCAGGGGAACAGCGGGTTAACTGCCTTGTTCAAGGGAAGAGCGGGTTAACTGCCTTGTTCAGGGGAAGAGCGGGTTAACTGCCTTGTTCAGGGGAACAGCGGGTTAACTGCCTTGTTCAGGGGAACAGCGGGTTAACTGCCTTGTTCAGGGGAACAGCGGGTTAACTGCCTTGTTCAGGGGAACAGCGGGTTAACTGCCTTGTTCAGGGGAACAGCGGGTTAACTGCCTTGTTCAGGGGAACAGCGGGTTAACTGCCTTGTTCAGGGGAACAGCGGGTTAACTGCCTTGTTCAGGGGAACAGCGGGTTTAACTGCCTTGTTCAGGGGAACAGCGGGTCAACTGCCTTGTTCAGGGGAACAGCGGGTCAACTGCCTTGTTCAGGGGAACAGCGGGTCAACTGCCTTGTTCAGGGAACAGCGGGTCAACTGCCTTGTTCAGGGGAACAGCGGGTCAACTGCCTTGTTCAGGGGAACAGCGGGTCAACTGCCTTGTTCAGGGGAACAGCGGGTCAACTGCCTTGTTCAGGGGAACAGCGGGTCAACTGCCTTGTTCAGGGGAACAGCGGGTCAACTGCCTTGTTCAGGGGAACAGCGGGTCAACTGCCTTGTTCAGGGGAACAGCGGGTCAACTGCCTTGTTCAGGGAACAGCGGGTCAACTGCCTTGTTCAGGGGAACAGCGGGTCAACTGCCTTGTTCAGGGGAACAGCGGGTCAACTGCCTTGTTCAGGGGAACAGCGGGTCAACTGCCTTGTTCAGGGGAACAGCGGGTCAACTGCCTTGTTCAGGGGAACAGCGGGTCAACTGCCTTGTTCAGGGGAACAGCGGGTCAACTGCCTTGTTCAGGGGAACAGCGGGTCAACTGCCTTGTTCAGGGAACAGCGGGTCAACTGCCTTGTTCAGGGGAACAGCGGGTCAACTGCCTTGTTCAGGGAACAGCGGGTCAACTGCCTTGTTCAGGGGAACAGCGGGTCAACTGCCTTGTTCAGGGGAACAGCGGGTCAACTGCCTTGTTCAGGGGAACAGCGGGTCAACTGCCTTGTTCAGGGGAACAGCGGGTCAACTGCCTTGTTCAGGGGAACAGCGGGTCAACTGCCTTGTTCAGGGGAACAGCGGGTCAACTGCCTTGTTCAGGGGAACAGCGGGTCAACTGCCTTGTTCAGGGGAACAGCGGGTCAACTGCCTTGTTCAGGGGAACAGCGGGTCAACTGCCTTGTTCAGGGAACAGCGGGTCAACTGCCTTGTTCAGGGAACAGCGGGTCAACTGCCTTGTTCAGGGGAACAGCGGGTCAACTGCCTTGTTCAGGGGAACAGCGGGTCAACTGCCTTGTTCAGGGGAACAGCGGGTCAACTGCCTTGTTCAGGGGAACAGCGGGTCAACTGCCTTGTTCAGGGGAACAGTGGGTCAACTGCCTTGTTCAGGAGAACTGTGGGTTAACTGCTTTGGGTTAACTGCCTTGTTCAGGGGAACAGCGGGTTTAACTGCCTTGCTCAGGGGAACAGCAGGTTTAACTGCCTTGTTCAGGGGAACAGTGGGTTAACTGCCTTGTTCAGGGGAACAGTGGGTTAACTGCCTTGTTCAGGGGAACAGTGGGTTAACTGCCTTGTTCAGGGGAACAGTGGGTTAACTGCCTTGTTCAGGGGAACAGCGGGTTAACTGCCTTGTTCAGGGGAACAGCGGGTCAACTGCCTTGTTCAGGGGAACAGCGGGTCAACTGCCTTGTTCAGGGGAACAGCGGGTCAACTGCCTTGTTCAGGGGAACAGTGGGTCAACTGCCTTGTTCAGGGGAACAGTGGGTTAAACTGCCTTGTTCAGGGGCAGAACTGCATATCTGCTTGTTTAGCTGAATGCGCTTTATTACTGCGTTAACATATTTTGACGTGCGGGTGTCTGCTGGACAGGTATCTCACCTCAGACAAGGTCAGCGGTCTCCAAGTTTTCTGTCTCTTTTATTCAAATGAAATCCTGGATCCTGGTTACAATGTTGAATTGACACTGACCTGCTAAGGGTGACAGCTTCACATATCATGTCAATATCGCCATCTACTGGACATTAAAGGTCAACGCCGTCTACTGCACCATGACCGGCCTTTAAACAAGAGGGGAATCAATCAAATCAAATGGAAATCATTTGTAAATGCGTCAAAGTAAATGCATTTAAATTTGTATTGGATTAACGTGTCGACAAACATATATTTGATCATGAATAGCATCCGGTACAATGTCTGCAATTTGATTTCACCAGCCGAGAAACGTGGTTTGTCATTCAACTAAAGGATCTCCAGTCTACCAGCAGAAGAACTAGTAGTATTTTACTGGGTGACTTTCACTTTTACTCGAGTCATTTTCTATCAAGGTATCTTTACTTTTACTCAAGTATGATAATTGGGTACTTTTTCCACCACTGACGCGCAGTCGTAAGATGTCCAGCTAGTGATTTGTTATGCTAACAAGCTAGCAAGAGGTTGCATAGGGAAATATCTGGACACTGTCCTGTTACCTCCATTTCCTCTCCTCCCTGCTCTGTTCCTCTCTTCCTGCTCCTCTATCTATCTATCTAACAGGTGAAACACAGTACAGCCAGGTGTCTGTCCTGAGAGAGAGAGAGAGAGAGAGACAGAGAGAGAGAGAGACAGAGAGAGTCAGAGAGAGAGACAGAGAGAGAGAGACAGAGAGAGTCAGAGAGAGAGACAGAGAGAGAGAGACAGAGTTTCCCATCTCTGTATTCGACGGGAAGGTGTGCATATCAGTTTGTTAAGGGTTGGTATATACTATATACTATTCAGGGTCAGTACTATATACTATATACTATTCAGGGTCAGTACTATATACTGTTTACTATTCAGGTGCATCACTATATACTGTATACTATTTAGGTACAGCACTATATACTGTATACTAATCAGGTACAGCACTATATACTGTGTACTATTCAGGTACAGCACTATATACTGTATACTATTCAGGTACATCACTATATACTGTATACTATTCAGGTATAGCACTATATACTGTATACTATTCAGGTACATCACTATATACTATTCAGGTACAGCACTATATACTGTATACTATTCAGGTACATCACTATATACTGTATACTATTCAGGTACATCACTATATACTGTATTATATTCAGGGTCAGTACTATATACTATTCAGGGTCAGTACTATATACTATATACTATTCAGGGTCAGTACTATATACTATATACTATTCAGGGTCAGTACTATATACTGTATACTATTCAGGGTCAGTACTATATACTATTCAGGGTCAGTACTATATACTATATACTATTCAGGGTCAGTACTATATACTATATACTATTCAGGGTCAGTACTATATACTATATACTATTCAGGGTCAGTACTATATACTGTATACTATTCAGGGTCAGTACTATATACTATTCAGGGTCAATACTATATACTATTCAGGGTCAGTACTATATACTATTCAGGGTCAGTACTATATACTGTATACTATTCAGGGTCAGTACTATATACTATTCAGGGTCAATACTATATACTATTCAGGGTCAGTACTATATACTGTATACAATTCAGGGTCAGTACTATATACTATTCAGGGTCAGTACTATATACTATTCAGGGTCAGTACTATATACTGTATACTATTCAGGGTCAGTACTATATAATGTATTTTATTCAGGGTCAGTACTATATACTATTCAGGGTCAGCACTATATACTATTCAGGGTCAGCACTATATACTATTCAGGGTCAGCACTATATACTATATACTATTCAGATACATCACTATATACTGTATACTATTCAGGTACATCACTATATACTATATACTATTCAGGTATAGCACTATATACTGTATACTATTTAGGTACAGCACTATATACTGTATACTATTTAGGTACAGCACTATATACTGTATACTATTCAGGTACATCACTATATACTGTATTATATTCAGGGTCAGTACTATATACTATTCAGGGTCAGTACTATATACTATATACTATTCAGGGTCAGTACTATATACTATTCAGGGTCAGTACTATATACTATTCAGGGTCAGTACTATATACTATTCAGGGGCAGGACTATATACTATTCAGGGTCAGTACTATATACTGTATACTATTCAGGGTCAGTACTATATACTATATACTATTCAGGGTCAGTACTATATACTGTTTACTATTCAGGTACATCACTATATACTGTATACTATTTAGGTACAGCACTATATACTGTATACTAATCAGGTACAGCACTATATACTGTGTACTATTCAGGTACAGCACTATATACTGTATACTATTCAGGTACAGCACTATATACTGTATACTATTCAGGTACAGCACTATATACTGTATACTATTCAGGTACATCACTATATACTGTATACTATTCAGGTACATCACTATATACTGTATTATATTCAGGGTCAGTACTATATACTATTCAGGGTCAGTACTATATACTATATACTATTCAGGGTCAGTACTATATACTATATACTATTCAGGGTCAGTACTATATACTGTATACTATTCAGGGTCAGTACTATATACTATTCAGGGTCAGTACTATATACTATTCAGGGTCAGTACTATATACTATATACTATTCAGGGTCAGTACTATATACTATATACTATTCAGGGTCAGTACTATATACTGTATACTATTCAGGGTCAGTACTATATACTATTCAGGGTCAATACTATATACTATTCAGGGTCAGTACTATATACTATTCAGGGTCAGTACTATATACTGTATACTATTCAGGGTCAGTACTATATACTATTCAGGGTCAATACTATATACTATTCAGGGTCAATACTATATACTATTCAGGGTCAGTACTATATACTGTATACTATTCAGGGTCAGTACTATATACTATTCAGGGTCAGTACTATATACTATTCAGGGTCAGTACTATATACTGTATACTATTCAGGGTCAGTACTATATAATGTATTTTATTCAGGGTCAGTACTATATACTATTCAGGGTCAGCACTATATACTATTCAGGGTCAGCACTATATACTATTCAGGGTCAGCACTATATACTATATACTATTCAGATACATCACTATATACTGTATACTATTCAGGTACATCACTATATACTATATACTATTCAGGTATAGCACTATATACTGTATACTATTTAGGTACAGCACTATATACTGTATACTATTTAGGTACAGCACTATATACTGTATACTATTCAGGTACATCACTATATACTGTATTATATTCAGGGTCAGTACTATATACTATTCAGGGTCAGTACTATATACTATTCAGGGTCAGTACTATATACTATTCAGGGGCAGTACTATATACTATTCAGGGTCAGTACTATATACTGTATACTATTCAGGGTCAGTACTATATACCATATACTATTCAGGGTCAGTACAATATACTATATACTATTCAGGGTCAGTACTATATACTGTATACTATTCAGGGTCAGTACTACACACTATTCAGGGTCAATACTATATACTATTCAGGGTCAGTACTATATACTATTCAGGGTCAGTACTATATACTGTATACTATTCAGGGTCAGTACTATATACTATTCAGGGTCAGTACTATATACTATTCAGGGTCAGTACTATATACTATTCAGGGTCAGTACTATATACTGTATACTATTCAGGGTCAGTACTATATACTATTCAGGGTCAGTACTATATACTGTATACTATTCAGGGTCAGTACTATATACTATTCAGGGTCAGTACTATATATTGTATTTTATTCAGGGTCAGTACTATATACTATATACTATTCAGGGTCAGTACTATATACTATATACTATTCAGGGTCAGCACTATATACACTATATACTATTCAGATACATCACTATATACTGTATACTATTCAGGTACATCACTATATACTGTATACTATTCAGGTACATCACTATATACTGTATACTATTCAGGTACATCACTATATACTGTATACTATTCAGGTACATCACTATATACTGTATACTATTCAGGTACATCACTATATACTGTATACTATTCAGGTACAGCACTATATACTGTATACTATTCAGGTACATCACTATATACTGTATACTATTCAGGTTCGAGTACATCACTATATACTGTATACTATGCAGGTACAGCACTAGATACTGTATACTATTCAGGTACATCACTATATACTGTATACTATTCAGGTACATCACTATATACTGTATACTATTCAGGTATAGCACTATATACTGTATACTATTTAGGTACAGCACTATATACTGTATACTATTTAGGTACAGCACTATATACTGTATACTATTCAGGTACATCACTATATACTGTATTATATTCAGGGTCAGTACTATATACTATTCAGGGTCAGTACTATATACTATTCAGGGTCAGTACTATATACTATTCAGGGGCAGTACTATATACTATTCAGGGTCAGTACTATATACTGTATACTATTCAGGGTCAGTACTATATACCATATACTATTCAGGGTCAGTACAATATACTATATACTATTCAGGGTCAGTACTATATACTGTATACTATTCAGGGTCAGTACTATACACTATTCAGGGTCAATACTATATACTATTCAGGGTCAGTACTATATACTATTCAGGGTCAGTACTATATACTGTATACTATTCAGGGTCAGTACTATATACTATTCAGGGTCAGTACTATATACTATTCAGGGTCAGTACTATATACTATTCAGGGTCAGTACTATATACTGTATACTATTCAGGGTCAGTACTATATACTATTCAGGGTCAGTACTATATACTGTATACTATTCAGGGTCAGTACTATATACTATTCAGGGTCAGTACTATATATTGTATTTTATTCAGGGTCAGTACTATATACTATATACTATTCAGGGTCAGTACTGTATACTATATACTATTCAGGGTCAGCACTATATACACTATATACTATTCAGATACATCACTATATACTGTATACTATTCAGGTACATCACTATATACTGTATACTATTCAGGTACATCACTATATACTGTATACTATTCAGGTACAGCACTATATACTGTATACTATTCAGGTACATCACTATATACTGTATACTATTCAGGTACAGCACTATATACTGTATACTATTCAGGTACATCACTATATACTGTATACTATTCAGGTACATCACTATATACTGTATACTATTCAGGTACAGGTACATCACTATATACTATATACTATTTAGGTACATCACTATATACTATTCAGGTACATCACTATATACTGTATACTATTCAGGTACATCACTATATACTGTATACTATTCAGGTACATCATTATATACTGTGTACTATTCAGGTACATCACTATATACTGTATACTATTCAGGTACATCACTGTATACTGTATACTATTCAGGTACATCACTATATACTGTATACTATTCAGGTACATCACTATATACTGTATACTATTCAGGTACAGCACTATATACTGTATACTATTCAGGTACATCACTATATACTGTATACTATTCAGGTACATCACTATATACTATATACTATTCAGGTACATCACTATATACATATGTAGCAGGACACGTCTCTCTGTTTCTGACCCTAACTGGAATATCCCCGATCCACAACAAATATGAGGCACCTGGCTTGATAACATTTCTTTGGAGGTGTGGGCAGAATGTTTACATACCGAGCAGGGACATTGTTCACGGCATGCCGTGCCGAACACGGGCCACCGCGCATTCCGCGACATTGATTGTCTATCGGAACAATTGAAAAGTAAATGTTGCCTACAGCCCTCACCTCGCCCAGTCAAAGGTCAACCATATCTCCAAAGTAAATGTTGCCTACAGCCCTCACCTCGCCCAGTCAAAGGTCAACCATACCTCCAAAGTAAATGTTGCCTACAGCCCTCACCTCGCCCAGTCAAAGGTCAACCATACCTCCAAAGTAAATGTTGCCTACAGCCCTCACCTCGCCCAGTCAAAGGTCAACCATATCTACAAAGTAAATGTTGCCTACAGCCCTCACCTCACCCAGTCAAAGGTCAACCATATCTCCAAAGTAAATGTTGCCTACAGCCCTCACCTCGCCCAGTCAAAGGTCAACCATATCTCCAAAGTAAATGTTGCCTACAGCCCTCACCTCGCCCAGTCAAAGGTCAACCATACCTCCAAAGTAAATGTTGCCTACAGCCCTCACCTCGCCCAGTCAAAGGTCAACCATACCTCCAAAGTAAATGTTGCCTACAGCCCTCACCTCGCCCAGTCAAAGGTCAACCATATCTCCAAAGTAAATGTTGCCTACAGCCCTCACCTCGCCCAGTCAAAAGTCAACCATATCTCCAAAGTAAATGTTGCCTACAGCCAACACCTCGCCCAGTCAAAGGTCAACCGTATCTCCAAAGTAAATGTTGCCTGCAGCCCTCACCTCGCCCAGTCAAAGGTCAACCATATCTCCAAAGTAAATAGACCCGTAGCCTATGATGGTATGGGTAGGCTACAGTATTTCTGTGCAATAGGAGCATGACATCATATCCTATTTAATCTCAAAGCCAATACCAAGGCAGGAAGACAATTGATAAACAAAAACACAGACCAATTGCTATACCCCGCCCCTCCACCTATACCCCGCCCCTCCACCTATACCCCGCCCCTCCACCTATACCCCGCCCCTCCACCTATACCCCGCCCCTCCACCTATACCCCGCCCCTCCACCTATACCCCGCCCCTCCACCTATACCCCGCCCCTCCCCTCCACAGCCCTATCATCACCCAATGCCAAGTGAGTGTAATCAAACAGTAACCTATTGTCTCGGAGATAATATCTTCCTGCTATCTCTCATGGTGTCACTGTCATGGTGTCACTGTCAGGGTGTCACTGTCATGGTGTCACTGTCACTGTCAGGGTGTCACTGTCATGGTGTCACTGTCAGGGTGTCACTGTCAGGGTGTCACTGTCATGGTGTCACTGTCATGGTGTCACTGTCACTGTCAGGGTGTCACTGTCATGGTGTCACTGTCAGGGTGTCACTGTCAGGGTGTCACTGTCATGGTGTCACTGTCATGGTGTCACTGTCATGGTGTCACTGTCATGGTGTCACTGTCATGGTGTCACTGTCATGGTGTCACTGTGTCACTGTGTCACTGTCATGGTGTCACTGTGTCACTGTCATGGTGTCACTGTCAGAGTGTCACTGTCAGGGTGTCACTGTCAGGGTGTCACTGTCAGGGTGTCACTGTCATGGTGTCACTGTCATGGTGTCACTGTCATGGTGTCACTGTCATGGTGTCACTGTGTCACTGTCATGGTGTCACTGTCATGGTGTCACTGTCATGGTGTCACTGTGTCACTGTCATGGTGTCACTGTCATGGTGTCACTGTCATGGTGTCACTGTGTCACTGTCATGGTGTCACTGTCACTGTGTCACTGTCATGGTGTCACTGTGTCACTGTCATGGTGTCACTGTCATGGTGTCCCTGTCATGGTGTCACTGTCATGGTGTCACTGTCATGGTGTCACTGTCATGGTGTCACTGTCATGGTGTCACTGTCATGGTGTCATGGTGACACTGTCATGGTGTCACTGTCATGGTGTCACTGTCATGGTGTCACTGTGTCACTGTCATGGTGTCACTGTGTCACTGTCACTGTGTCACTGTCATGGTGTCACTGTCAGGGTGTCACTGTCAGGGTGTCACTGTCAGGGTGTCACTGTCAGGGTGTCACTGTCATGGTGTCACTGTCAGGGTGTCACTGTCAGGGTGTCACTGTCATGGTGTCACTGTCACTGTCAGGGTGTCACTGTCATGGTGTCACTGTCAGGGTGTCACTGTCATGGTGTCACTGTCATGGTGTCACTGTCATGGTGTCACTGTGTCACTGTGTCACTGTCATGGTGTCACTGTGTCACTGTCATGGTGTCACTGTCATGGTGTCACTGTCAGAGTGTCACTGTCAGGGTGTCACTGTCAGGGTGTCACTGTCATGGTGTCACTGTCATGGTGTCACTGTCATGGTGTCACTGTGTCACTGTCATGGTGTCACTGTCATGGTGTCACTGTCATGGTGTCACTGTGTCACTGTCATGGTGTCACTGTCATGGTGTCACTGTCATGGTGTCACTGTGTCACTGTCATGGTGTCACTGTCATGGTGTCACTGTCATGGTGTCACTGTGTCACTGTCATGGTGTCACTGTCACTGTGTCACTGTCATGGTGTCACTGTGTCACTGTCATGGTGTCACTGTCATGGTGTCCCTGTCATGGTGTCACTGTGTCACTGTCATGGTGTCACTGTCATGGTGTCCCTGTCATGGTGTCACTGTCATGGTGTCACTGTCATGGTGTCACTGTCATGGTGTCACTGTCATGGTGTCACTGTCATGGTGTCATGGTGACACTGTCATGGTGTCACTGTCATGGTGTCACTGTCATGGTGTCACTGTGTCACTGTCACTGTGTCACTGTCATGGTGTCACTGTCAGGGTGTCACTGTCAGGGTGTCACTGTCAGGGTGTCACTGTCAGGGTGTCACTGTCATGGTGTCACTGTCAGGGTGTCACTGTCATGGTGTCACTGTCATGGTGTCACTGTCATGGTGTCACTGTGTCACTGTCATGGTGTCACTGTCATGGTGTCACTGTCATGGTGTCACTGTCATGGTGTCACTGTCATGGTGTCACTGTGTCACTGTCATGGTGTCACTGTCATGGTGTCACTGTCAGGGTGTCACTGTCACTGTCAGGGTGTCACTGTCAGGGTGTCACTGTCATGGTGTCACTGTCACTGTCAGGGTGTCACTGTCACTGTCAGGGTGTCACTGTCAGGGTGTCACTGTCATGGTGTCACTGTCATGGTGTCACTGTGTCACTGTCATGGTGTCACTGTCATGGTGTCACTGTCATGGTGTCACTGTCATGGTGTCACTGTCATGGGGGTGATCCTAGTAAACAACAGGGGGAGGGGGCTGATCCAAGTAAACAACAGGGGGAGGGGCCTGATCCTAGTAAATAACAGGGGGAGGGGGCTGATCCTAGTAAACAAAAGGGGGTGGGGGCTGATCCTAGTAAACAACAGGGGGAAGGGCTGATCCTAGTAAACAACAGGGGGGAGGGGCTGATCCTAGTAAACAACAGGGGGGACTGATCCTAGTAAACAACAGGGGAAGGGGGCTGATCCTAGTAAACAACAGGTGGGGAGGGGGCTGATCCTAGTAAACAACAGGGAAAGGGGGGGTGATCCTAGTAAACAACAGGGGGAGGGGACTGATCCTAGTAAACAACAGGGGGAGGGGGCTGATCCTAGTAAACAACAGGAGGGAGGGGACTGATCCTAGTAAACAACAGGGGAGGGGACTGATCCTAGTAAACAACAGGGGGTGGGGGCTGATCCTAGTAAACAACAAGGGGTGGGGGCTGATCCTAGTAAACAACAGGGGAAGGGGGCTTATCCTAGTAAACAACAGGTGGTGGGGGCTGATCCTAGTAAACAACAGGGGGAGGGGGCTGATCCTAGTAAACAAAAGGGGAGGGGACTGATCCTAGTAAACAAAAGGGGGAGGGGGCTGATCCTAGTAAACAACAGGGGGAGGGGCTGATCCTAGTAAACAACAGGGGGAGGGGGCTGATCCTAGTAAACAACAGGGGGAGGGGGCTGATCCTAGTAAACAACAGGGGGAGGGGACTGATCCTAGTAAACAAAAGGGGAGGGGGCTGATCCTAGTAAACAACAGGGGGAGGGGCTGATCCTAGTAAACAAAAGGGGGAGGGGGCTGATCCTAGTAAACAACAGGGGGAGGGGGCTGATCCTAGTAAACAACAGGGGGAGGGGCTGATCCTAGTAAACAACAGGGGGAGGGGACTGATCCTAGTAAACAACAGGGGGAGGGGACTGATCCTAGTAAACAAAAGGGGGAGGGGGCTGATCCTAGTAAACAACAGGGGGAGGGGCTGATCCTAGTAAACAACAGGGGGAGGGGGCTGATCCTAGTAAACAAAAGGGGGAGGGGGCTGATCCTAGTAAACAACAGGGGAGGGGCTGATCCTAGTAAACAACAGGGGGAGGGGGGCTGATCCTAGTAAACAACAGGGGGAGGGGGCTGATCCTAGTTAACAAAAGGGGAGGGGGCTGATCCTAGTAAACAACAGGGGGAGGGGGCTGATCCTAGTAAACAACAGGGGGAGGGGGCTGATCCTAGTAAACAACAGGGGGGGAGGGGGCTGATCCTAGTAAACAACAGGGGGGAGGGGACTGATCCTAGTAAACAACAGGGGGGGAGGGGACTGATCCTAGTAAACAACAGGGGGGAGGGGGCTGATCCTAGTAAACAACAGGGAAAGGGGGGGTGATCCTAGTAAACAACAGGGGGAGGGGACTGATCCTAGTAAACAACAGGGGGAGGGGGCTGATCCTAGTAAACAACAGGAGGGAGGGGGCTGATCCCAGTAAATAACAGGGGAGGGGCTGATCCCAGTAAACAAAAGGGGGAGGGGGCTGATCCTAGTAAACAACAGGGAAAGGGGGGTGATCCTAGTAAACAACAGGGGGAGGGGACTGATCCTAGTAAACAACAGGGGGAGGGGACTGATCCTAGTAAACAACAGGGGGAGGGGGCTGATCCTAGTAAACAACAGGAGGGAGGGGGCTGATCCTAGTAAACAACAGAGGGAGGGGACTGATCCTAGTAAACAACAGGGGGGACTGATCCTAGTAAACAACAGGGGGAGTGGGCTGATCCTAGTAAACAACAGGGGGTGGGGGCTGATCCTAGTAAACAACAAGGGGTGGGGGCTGATCCTAGTAAACAACAGGGGAAGGGGGCTTATCCTAGTAAACAACAGGTGGTGGGGGCTGATCCTAGTAAACAACAGGGGGAGGGGGCTGATCCTAGTAAACAACAGGGGGAGGGGCTGATCCTAGTAAACAACAGGGGGAGGGGGCTGATCCTAGTAAACAACAGGGGGAGGGGGCTGATCCTAGTAAACAACAGGGGGAGGGGACTGATCCTAGTAAACAACAGGGGGAGTGGGCTGATCCTAGTAAACAACAGGGGGTGGGGGCTGATCCTAGTAAACAACAAGGGGTGGGGGCTGATCCTAGTAAACAACAGGGGAAGGGGGCTTATCCTAGTAAACAACAGGTGGTGGGGGCTGATCCTAGTAAACAACAGGGGGAGGGGGCTGATCCTAGTAAACAACAGGGGGAGGGGGCTGATCCTAGTAAACAACAGGGGAGGGGGCTGATCCTAGTAAACAACAGGGGGAGGGGCTGATCCTAGTAAACAACAGGGGGAGGGGCTGATCCTAGTAAACAACAAGGGGGAGGGGACTGATCCTAGTAAACAACAGGGGGAGGGGCTGATCCTAGTAAACAACAGGGGGGAGGGGGCTGATCCTAGTAAACAACAGGGGGGGGGCTGATCCTAGTAAACAACAGGGGGGAGGGGGCTGATCCTAGTAAACAACAGGGGGAGGGGGCTGATCCTAGTAAACAACAGGGGGAGGGGGCTGATCCTAGTAAACAACAGGGGAGGGGACTGATCCTAGTAAACAAAAGGGGGAGGGGGCTGATCCTAGTAAACAACAGGGGGAGGGGCTGATCCTAGTAAACAACAGGGGGAGGGGGCTGATCCTAGTAAACAACAGGGGGGAGGGGGCTGATCCTAGTAAACAACAGGGGGGGAGGGGCTGATCCTAGTAAACAACAGGGGGAGGGGACTGATCCTAGTAAACAAAAGGGGGAGGGGGCTGATCCTAGTAAACAACAGAGGGAGGGGACTGATCCTAGTAAACAACAGGGGGGGGGGGGCTGATCCTAGTAAACAACAGGGGAAGGGGGCTGATCCTAGTAAACAACAGGAGGGAGGGGACTGATCCTAGTAAACAACAGGGGGAGGGGACTGATCCTAGTAAACAACAGGGGGTGGGGGCTGATCCTAGTAAACAACAAGGGGTGGGGGCTGATCCTAGTAAACAACAGGGGAAGGGGGTTTATCCTAGTAAACAACAGGTGGTGGGGGCTGATCCTAGTAAACAACAGGGGGGAGGGGGCTGATCCTAGTAAACAAAAGGGGGAGGGGACTGATCCTAGTAAACAAAAGGGGGAGGGGGCTGATCCTAGTAAACAACAGGGGAGGGGGGCTGATCCTAGTAAACAACAGGGGGAGGGGCTGATCCTAGTAAACAACAGGGGGAGGGGGCTGATCCTAGTAAACAACAGGGGAGGGGACTGATCCTAGTAAACAAAAGGGGAGGGGGCTGATCCTAGTAAACAACAGGGGGAGGGGCTGATCCTAGTAAACAAAAGGGGGAGGGGGCTGATCCTAGTAAACAACAGGGGGAGGGGACTGATCCTAGTAAACAACAGGGGGAGGGGACTGATCCTAGTAAACAACAGGGGGAGGGGACTGATCCTAGTAAACAAAAGGGGAGGGGGCTGATCCTAGTAAACAACAGGGGGAGGGGCTGATCCTAGTAAACAACAGGGGGAGGGGGCTGATCCTAGTAAACAAAAGGGGGAGGGGGCTGATCCTAGTAAACAACAGGGGGAGGGGCTGATCCTAGTAAACAACAGGGGGAGGGGGCTGATCCTAGTAAACAACAGGGGGAGGGGGCTGATCCTAGTTAACAAAAGGGGGAGGGGGCTGATCCTAGTAAACAACAGGGGGAGGGGGCTGATCCTAGTAAACAACAGGGGGGAGGGGGCTGATCCTAGTAAACAACAGGGGGGGAGGGGACTGATCCTAGTAAACAACAGGGGGAGGGGGCTGATCCTAGTAAACAACAGGGGGAGGGGACTGATCCTAGTAAACAACAGGGGGAGGGGGCTGATCCTAGTAAACAACAGGGGGAGGGGGCTGATCCTAGTAAACAACAGGGGGAGGGGACTGATCCTAGTAAACAACAGGGGGAGGGGACTGATCCTAGTAAACAACAGGGGGAGGGGGCTGATCCTAGTAAACAACAGGGGGAGGGGACTGATCCTAGTAAACAGCAGGGGGAGGGGGCTGATCCTAGTAAACAACAGGGGGAGGGGGCTGATCCTAGTAAACAACAACAGGGGGAGGGGGCTGATCCTAGTAAACAAAAGGGGGAGGGGATGATCCTAGTAAACAACAGGGGGAGGGGGCTGATCCTACTAAACAACAGGGGGAGGGGCTGATCCTAGTAAACAACAGGGAAAGGGGGCTGATCCTAGTAAACAACAGGGGGAGGGGACTGATCCTAGTAAACAACAGGGGGAGGGGGCTGATCCTAGTAAACAACAGGGGGGCTGATCCTAGTAAACAACAGGGGGAGGGGGCTGATCCTAGTAAACAACAGGGGGGGGGGCTGATCCTAGTAAACAACAGGGGGAGGGGGCTGATCCTAGTAAACAACAGGGGGAGGGGGCTGATCCTAGTAAACAACAGGGGGAGGGGGCTGATCCTAGTAAACAAAGGGGGAGGGGGCTGATCCTAGTAAACAACAGGGGAGGGGCTGATCCTAGTAAACAACAGGGGGGAGGGGGGAGGGGCTGATCCTAGTAAACAACAGGGGAGGGGACTGATCCTAGTAAACAACAGGGGGGAGGGGCTGATCCTAGTAAACAACAGGGGGAGGGGGCTGATCCTAGTAAACAACAGGGGGAGGGGACTGATCCTAGTAAACAAAAGGGGGAGGGGCTGATCCTAGTAAACAACAGGGGGAGGGGCTGATCCTAGTAAACAACAGGGGGAGGGGGCTGATCCTAGTAAACAACAGGGGAGGGGGCTGATCCTAGTAAACAACAGGGGGGAGGGGGCTGATCCTAGTAAACAACAGGGGGAGGGGACTGATCCTAGTAAACAAAAGGGGGAGGGGGCTGATCCTAGTAAACAACAGAGGGAGGGGACTGATCCTAGTAAACAACAGGGGGGGGGGGCTGATCCTAGTAAACAACAGGGGAAGGGGGCTTATCCTATTAAACAACAGGTGGTGGGGGCTGATCCTAGTAAACAACAGGGGGGAGGGGGCTGATCCTAGTAAACAACAGGGGGAGGGGCTGATCCTAGTAAACAACAGGGGGAGGGGGCTGATCCTAGTAAACAACAGGGGGAGGGGACTGATCCTAGTAAACAAAAGGGGAGGGGGCTGATCCTAGTAAACAACAGGGGAGGGGGCTGATCCTAGTAAACAACAGGGGGGAGGGGGCTGATCCTAGTAAACAACAGGGGGGAGGGGGCTGATCCTAGTAAACAAAAGGGGGAGGGGGCTGATCCTAGTAAACAACAGGGGGGAGGGGGCTGATCCTAGTAAACAACAGGGGGGAGGGGCTGATCCTAGTAAACAACAGGGGGAGGGGGCTGATCCTAGTAAACAACAGGGGGAGGGGGCTGATCCTAGTAAACAAAAGGGGGAGGGGGATGATCCTAGTAAACAACAGGGGGGGAGGGGCTGATCCTACTAAACAACAGGGGGGAGGGGGCTGATCCTAGTAAACAACAGGGAAAGGGGGGGTGATCCTAGTAAACAACAGGGGGAGGGGACTGATCCTAGTAAACAACAGGGGGAGGGGGCTGATCCTAGTAAACAACAGGGGGGGGGCTGATCCTAGTAAACAACAGGGGGAGGGGGCTGATCCTAGTAAACAACAGGGGGAGGGGGCTGATCCTAGTAAACAACAGGGGAGGGGGCGGATCCTAGTAAACAACAGGGGGAGGGGGCTGATCCTAGTAAACAACAGGGGGGAGGGGGCTGATCCTAGTAAACAACAGGGGGAGGGGGCTGATCCTAGTAAACAACAGAGGGAGGGGACTGATCCTAGTAAACAACAGGGGGAGGGGACTGATCCAAGTAAACAACAGGGGGAGGGGGCTGATCCTAGTAAACAACAAGGGGTGGGGGCTGATCCTAGTAAACAACAGGGGGAGGGGGCTGATCCTAGTAAACAACATTGGGGAGGGGGCTGATCCTAGTAAACAACAGGGGGAGGGGCTGATCCTAGTAAACAACAGGAGGGAGGGGCTGATCCTAGTAAACAACAGAGGGAGGGGACTGATCCTAGTAAACAACAGGGGGGAGGGGACTGATCCAAGTAAACAACAGGGGGAGGGGGCTGATCCTAGTAAACAACAAGGGGTGGGGGCTGATCCTAGTAAACAACAGGGGGAGGGGGCTGATCCTAGTAAACAACAGGGGGAGGGGGCTGATCCTAGTAAACAACAGGGGGAGGGGCCTGATCCAAGTAAACAACAGGGGGAGGGGGGCTGATCCTAGTAAACAACGGGGGGAGGGGCTGATCCTAGTAAACAACAGGGGAGGGGCCTGATCCTAGTAAACAACAGGGGAGGGGCCTGATCCTAGTAAACAACAAGGGGGGGGGGCTGATCCTAGTAAACAACAGGGGGAGGGGCCTGATCCTAGTAAACAACAGGGGAGGGGCCTGATCCTAGTAAACAACAGGGGGAGGGGGCTGATCCTAGTAAACAACAGGGGGAGGGGGCTGATCCTAGTAAACAACAGGGGGAGGGGGATGATCCTGGTAAACAACAGGGGGGAGGGGCTGATCCTAGTAAACAACAGGGGGAGGGGCCTGATCCTAGTAAACAACAGGGGGAGGGGCCTGATCCTAGTAAACAACAGGGGGAGGGGCTGATCCTAGTAAACAACAGGGGGAGGGGGCTGATCCTAGTAAATAACAGGGGGAGGGGGCTGATCCTAGTAAATAACAGGGGGAGGGGCTGATCCTAGTAAACAACAGGGGGAGGGGGCTGATCCTAGTAAACAACAGGGGGAGGGGGCTGATCCTAGTAAACAACAGGGGGGGAGGGGCTGATCCTAGTAAACAACAGGGGGGAAGGGCTGATCCTAGTAAAACAGGGGGAGGGGACAGATCCTAGTAAACAACAGGGGGAGGGGTCTGATCCTAGTAAACAACAGGGGGGGAGGGGCTGATCCTAGTAAACAACAGGGGGAGGGGGCTGATCCTAGTAAACAACAGGGGGGAGGGGACTGATCCATGGTAAACAACAGGTGGGAGGGGACTGATCCATGGTAAACAACAGGTGGGATTGGGCTGATCCTAGTAAACAACAGGTGGGAGGGGGCTGATCCTAGTAAACAACAGGTGGGGAGGGGGCTGATCCTAGTAAACAACAGGGGGAGGGGGCTGATCCTAGAAAACAACAGGGGGAGGGGCTGATCCTAGTAAACAACAGGGGAGGGGACTGATCCTAGTAAACAACAGGGGGAGGGGGCTGATCCTAGTAAACAACAGGGGGAGGGGACTGATCCTAGTAAACAACAGGGGAGGGGGCTGATCCTAGTAAACAACAGGGGAGGGGACTGATCCTAGTAAACAACAGGGGGAGGGGGCTGATCCTAGTAAAACAGGGGGAGGGGACA
The DNA here is from genome assembly GCF_036934945.1 of Oncorhynchus masou masou. Lineage (NCBI taxonomy): Eukaryota > Metazoa > Chordata > Actinopteri > Salmoniformes > Salmonidae > Oncorhynchus > Oncorhynchus masou. The sequence continues at coordinate 71,010,364 of NC_088226.1, forward strand.
GATCCTAGTAAACAACAGGGGAGGGGCTGATCCTAGTAAACAACAGGGGGAGGGGCTGATCCTAGTAAACAACAGGGGGAGGGGGCTGATCCTAGTAAACAACAGAGGGAGGGGGCTGATCCTAGTAAACAACAGGGGGGAGGGGGCTGATCCTAGTAAACAACAGGGGGGAGGGGGCTGATCCTAGTAAACAACAGGGGGAGGGGCTGATCCTAGTAAACAACAGGGGGAGGGGCTGATCCTAGTAAACAACAGGGGAGGGGGCTGATCCTAGTAAACAACAGGGGGAGGGGCTGATCCTAGTAAACAACAGGGGGAGGGGCTGATCCTAGTAAACAACAGGGGGGGAGGGGGCTGATCCTAGTAAACAACAGGGGGAGGGGGCTGATCCTAGTAAACAACAGAGGGAGGGGGCTGATCCTAGTAAACAACAGGGGGAGGGGGCTGATCCTAGTAAACAACAGAGGGAGGTGCCTGATCCTAGTAAACAGCAGGGGGGAGGGGGCTGATCCTAGTAAACAACAGGGGGAGGGGGCTGATCCTAGTAAACAACAGGGGGAGGGGGCTGATCCTAGTAAACAACAGGGGGAGGGGGCTGATCCTAGTAAACAACAGGGGGAGGGGGCTGATCCTAGTAAACAACAGGGGGAGGGGGCTGATCCTAGTAAACAACAGGGGGAGGGGGCTGATCCTAGTAAACAGGGGGAGGGGACAGATCCTAGTAAACAACAGGGGGAGGGGCTGATCCTAGTAAACAACAGGGGGAGGGGGCTGATCCTAGTAAACAACAGGGGGAGGGGGCTGATCCTAGTAAACAACAGGGGGAGGGGGCTGATCCTAGTAAACAACAGGGGGAGGGGCTGATCCTAGTAAACAACAGGGGGAGGGGCTGATCCTAGTAAACAACAGGGGGAGGGGCTGATCCTAGTAAACAACAGGGGGGAGGGGCTGATCCTAGTAAACAACAGGGGGAGGGGCTGATCCTAGTAAACAACAGGGGAGGGGCTGATCCTAGTAAACAACAGGGGGAGGGGCTGATCCTAGTAAACAACAGGGGGAGGGGGCTGATCCTAGTAAACAACAGGGGGAGGGGGCTGATCCTAGTAAACAACAGAGGGAGGGGCTGATCCTAGTAAACAACAGGGGAGGGGGCTGATCCTAGTAAACAACAGGGGGAGGGGGCTGATCCTAGTAAACAACAGGGGGGGGGCTGATCCTAGTAAACAACAGGGGGAGGGGACTGATCCTAGTAAACAACAGGGGAGGGGGGCTGATCCTAGTAAACAACAGGGGGGAGGCTGATCCTAGTAAACAACAGGGGAGGGGGCTGATCCTAGTAAACAACAGGGGAGGGGCTGATCCTAGTAAACAACAGGGGGAGGGGGCTGATCCTAGTAAACAACAGGGGGAGGGGGCTGATCCTAGTAAACAACAGGGGGAGGGGGCTGATCCTAGTAAACAACAGGGGGAGGGGGCTGATCCTAGTAAACAACAGGGGGAGGGGGCTGATCCTAGTAAACAACAGGGGAGGGGGCTGATCCTAGTAAACAACAGGGGGAGGGGTCTGATCCTAGTAAACAACAGGGGGGGGGGCTGATCCTAGTAAACAACAGGGGGAGGGGGCTGATCCTAGTAAACAACAGGGGGAGGGGGCTGATCCTAGTAAACAACAGGGGGAGGGGGCTGATCCTAGTAAACAACAGGGGGAGGGGCTGATCCTAGTAAACAACAGGGGAGGGGCTGATCCTAGTAAACAACAGGGGGGAGGGGCTGATCCTAGGGGGGGAGGGGGCTGATCCTAGTAAACAACAGGGGGAGGGGCTGATCCTAGTAAACAACAGGGGAGGGGCTGATCCTAGTAAACAACAGGGGGAGGGGGCTGATCCTAGTAAACAACAGGGGAGGGGGCTGATCCTAGTAAACAACAGGGGAGGGGGGCTGATCCTAGTACAGAGGGAGGGGGCTGATCCTAGTAAACAACAGGGGAGGGGGCTGATCCTAGTAAACAACAGAGGGAGGGGGCTGATCCTAGTAAACAACAGGGGAGGGGACTGATCCTAGTAAACAACAGGGGAGGGGACTGATCCTAGTAAACAACAGAGGGAGGGGGCTGATCCAAGTAAACAACAGGGGAGGTGCCTGATCCTAGTAAACAGCAGGGGGAGGGGGCTGATCCTAGTAAACAACAGGGGAGGGGGCTGATCCTAGTAAACAACAGGGGGAGGGGGCTGATCCTAGTAAACAACAGGGGGAGGGGGCTGATCCTAGTAAACAACAGGGGGAGGGGGCTGATCCTAGTAAACAACAGGGGGAGGGGGCTGATCCTAGTAAACAACAGGGGGAGGGGGCTGATCCTAGTAAACAACAGGGGGAGGGGGCTGATCCTAGTAAACAACAGGGGGATGATCCTAGAAAACAACATATAGAAAGGAATGTGAACAACTGAAACAACAGACAGCTACAAATATGAAAATACATTCAGATAGAAGAGACACGAGAGGAGAGGGAGAGGAAGAAAGAGGAAAGGAAAGAGAGAGAGAGGAGAGGGAGAAAGAGGAAAGGAGAGAGAGGTGAGGGAGAAAGAGGAAAGGAAAGAGAGAGAGGAGGGGCAGAGAGAGGAGAGGGAGAAAGGAAAGGAAAGAGAGAGAGGAGGGGGAGAGAGAGGAGAGGTAGAAAGAGGAAAGGAAAGAGAGAGAGAAAGAGGAAAGGAAAGAGAGAGAAAGAGGAAAGGAAAGGAGAGAGGAGAGGGAGAAAGAGGAAAGGAAAGGAGAGAGAGAGGAGAGGGAGAAAGAGGAAAGGAAAGGAGAGAGAAAGAGGAAAGGAAGAAAGAGGAAAGGAAAGAGAGAGACAGAGAGAGAGACAGAGAGAAAGAAAGAGGAGAGGAGAGAAGAGGGAGAAAGAGGAGAGGAGAGGAGAGGGAGAAATAGGAGAGGAGAAAGAGAGAGGAGGGAGGAGAGAGAGAAAGAGAGGGAAAGAGAGGAGAGAGAGGAGACAGGAGACAGGAAAGAGGTGAGAGAAGAGAGAGAAAGAGAGGAGAGAAGAGGAGAGAGAGGAGACAGGAGACAGGAAAGGGTTGAGAGAAGAGAGAGAAAGAGAGAAGAGAGAGAAAGAGAGGAGACAGGAGAGAGGAAAGAGGCGAGAGGAGAGAAAGAGGAGAGAGGAGAGAAGAGGAGAGGAGTGAGAGAGAGAAGAGAGAAAGAGAGAGAGGAGAGAAAGAAAGAGAGGAGATTGTAAGACAAGAGCAGGAAGAGAAAGTTAGCAGCAGATTTCTGCCTGCAGACACACCTTAGCCCAGGTAGCTATAGTCTACATTACAGTTAACCATGTTACCTGGTGATGACATGCTCTACTCTGTTAAAAAACGTTAAAGTGGAGATACTTCAGGTCGTCTGTGTGTTGTCGTCTGTGTGTTGTCCGAATCCCCAGGCAGGTAGGTCCGAGTGTAGCTCTGCCCTCTCTCTCTCTACCCCTTATACACCCCTCTATCCCTCACTTCTTCCTCCCTCCCTGATGGATGGTTTTGCATAGAGCTTGTCTACCGCTCTACATCACAACAATGATTGGGAGAGAAGGGTTTTTTTTTTTGCATGTGAGAGGAAAGTGACAATGACAGGAGATGGATGATGGCGAGAGAGGACTTCCTCTTCATGTCTACCCTATGGCGAAGACAAAACACCGTACTGTAGATTCATGTCTACCCTACGGCGAAGACAAAACACCATACTGTAGATTCACGTCTACCCTACAGCGAAGACAAAACACCATACTGTAGATTCATGTCTACCCTATGGCGAAGACAAAACACCATACTGTAGATTCATGTCTACCCTATGGCGAAGACAAAACACCATACTGTAGATTCATGTCTACCCTATGGCGAAGACAAAACACCATACTGTAGATTCATGTCTACCCTATGGCGAAGACAAAACACCATACTGTAGATTCATGTCTACCCTATGGCAAAGACAAAACACCATACTGTAGATTCATGTCTACCCTATGGCGAAGACAAAACACCATACTGTAGATTCATGTCTACCCTATGGCGAAGACAAAACACCATACTGTAGATTCATGTCTACCTTACGGCGAAGACAAAACACCATACTGTAGATTCATGTCTACCCTATGGCGAAGACAAAACACCATACTGTAGATTCATGTCTACCCTATGGCGAAGACAAAACACCATACTGTAGATTCATGTCTACCCTATGGCGAAGACAAGACACCATACTGTAGATTCATGTCTACCCTATGGCGAAGACAAAACACCGTACTGTAGATTCATGTCTACCCTATGGCGAAGACAAAACACCATACTGTAGATTCATGTCTACCCTATGGCGAAGACAAGACACTATACTGTAGATTCATGTCTACCCTATGGCGAAGACAAGACACTATACTGTAGATTCATGTCTACCCTATGGCGAAGACAAAACACTATACTGTAGATTCATGTCTACCCTATGGCGAAGACAAGACACTATACTGTAGATTCATGTCTACCCTATGGTGAAGACAAAACACTATACTGTAGATTCATGTCTACCTTACGGCGAAGACAAGACACCATACTGTAGATTCATGTCTACCCTATGGTGAAGACAAAACACTATACTGTAGATTCACGTCTACCCTATGGCGAAAACAAGACATCCTATGTATTGGACAAACAGCGATTATCAATAACACACTATACTGTAGATTCAACAAGCCTACTCTATGAAGAGGCATATCCTATACATTCAATATACAGCTTTGTCTCTACCTGATAGGTCCATTAAACAGCTTTGTCTCTACCTGATAGGTCCATTAAACAGCTTTGTCTCTACCTGATAGGTCCATTAAACAGCTTTGTCTCTACCTGATAGGTCCATTAAACAGCTTTGTCTCTACCTTAGAGATTTTACAAACCAAGTCTCTCTGAATATCACACATGCATACAGTATTGTCCCTGGCCATCCTGTTGGCCACCCTGCTGGCCACCCTGCTGGTCACCCTGCTGGCCACCCTGCTGGCCACCCTACAGAGAGAAGGTGTCTCTAACAGTTACCATCTGCTACGCGATCTCACTCACCATCCAACGAGCCAAAGAACCGTTAGAAAATAGCCTCACTCTATACCACCACAGGGTTCCACTGAAAGGTCTTCCTCTGTTCTTCATCAACAGTTCCTTAGAACAACATCAGTGAAAGGTCTTCCTCTGTTCTTCATCAACCGTAGAACACCATCAGTGAAAGGTCTTCCTCTGTTCTTCATCAACAGTTCCTTAGAACACCATCAGTGAAAGGTCTTCCTCTGTTCTTCATCAACAGTAGAACACCATCAGTGAAAGGTCTTCCTCTGTTCTTCATCAACAGTTCCTTAGAACACCATCAGTGAAAGGTCTTCCTCTGTTCTTCATCAACAGTTCCTTAGAACACCATCAGTGAAAGGTCTTCCTCTGTTCTTCATCAACCGTAGAACACCATCAGTGAAAGGTCTTCCTCTGTTCTTCATCAACCGTAGAACAACATCAGTGAAAGGTCTTCCTCTGTTCTTCATCAACAGTTCCTTAGAACACCATCAGTGAAAGGTCTTCCTCTGTTCTTCATCAACAGTTCCTTAGAACACCATCAGTGAAAGGTCTTCCTCTGTTCTTCATCAACAGTTCCTTAGAACACCATCAGTGAATTCCGTAGCAACATAAGACCGTGACAAACAGTAGCACAAGATGTCTTGAAATTTAACAAATTCTGTCACGTCTTTAATATCCGTTTTTTTTTTTTTAGGGCATCAACATCACAGATGATTTTTAAGTGATTCTGTCCACAGTTGGGAGAGAAAAAAAACATGAATATTGGAACTTAAACCAACGGAACTTATACCAGTATACCAACAAGGAAACACTGAATGGTGTTCAGGTTGTTCTTCTGGGGTCCAGGGCTGCTGGGCTGTTCAATGGCAGACAGGCTGGAAAGGTTGGAAGCAGACCGTGGGTTCAATCTCTATTTGAAATCATTTAAAATACGTGAGCGGGGCTTGATTGAGCTTGCCAGGTGCAATGGAACTAATGAAATAGTTACAAAAGTGCAAACCCCGCCCACCTGATACTCCAGGCAGGCTAAAGCATAAGATCAACGTTTTTGAAAAGATTTCAAATAGTATTTGAACCCAGGTCTGGTTGGAAGGTGATGCAGGAGGGGGACCAGTGAGCTCAAAACAAAGGCAGGTTGGGAAGGGAATGGGTGGGGTCGAGACAGACGGACAAGGACACACACACACACACACACACACACACAAGGGCGTATCACACGCATGCACACAAGGGAGAAAAAAGACATACACAAAACACACACACACAAAACATACACAAAACACACACACACTGTCCCTCTCATTCCTCATCAATGGCTCTTTTATCCAACATGGCTGCCAGACATGAATGTGACTCCACACCCTGTTCCAACCACAGTCTAATAACAGGCACACCCAGACTGGACCGGACCAGACCATGAACCCTGCCTGCTAAGGTAACAGTATGTGTATATTTAGACACACACACACACACACACACACACACACACACACACACACACACACACACACACACACACACACACACACACACGGATACATGCAAACACACACACACACAAACACACACAAGCCTCCACACAAATGCGTGCAGTTCATAGTAGCCCACACCTTTTAAACCCCTCTCCTCAACCAGGTGGAGGAGCACGTTTTGACAATGCATTTAGAATTGTGTATATAACGGACGGACGGACCCCTTCACAGCACCACCCCACAGCCACACCACCCACAGATCCCCAGGACCAATGCTGATCTACCATGTCAATCAGAATGCATTCTGGGATCCCCAGGACCAACGCTGATCTACCATATCAATCAGAATGCATTCTGGGATCCCAGGACCAACGCTGATCTACCATATCAATCAGAATGCATTCTGGGATCCCAGGACCAACGCTGATCTACCATATCAATCAGAATGCATTCTGGGATCCCAGGACCAACGCTGATCTACCATATCAATCAGAATGCATTCTGGGATCCCAGGACCAACGCCGATCTACCATATCAATCAGAATGCATTCTGGGATCCCAGGACCAACGCTGATCTACCATATCAATCAGAATGCATTCTGGGATCCCAGGACCAACGCCGATCTACCATATCAATCAGAATGCTATGCACTAACAGAGAGCAGCATGAGCAGGGACTGGGTCATACCATAACACCGCTCTGCTCACCAGACTTGGGTTTAAATATTATTTTAAATAATTTCAAGTACTCTATCGGTGCTTATTAAACTTGCCTGGTACCAATGGTGAAAAATTAAAGTACAAATACCCCCCCACCCCGAAAAAAAGACTTCAGTAGTACTTTCAAGTATTATTACTGAAATACTTTACACCACTGCCTGGTACAGATCTCGGAACACGCCTGACACTCCAGGCTACATTAAACGATACAAGCATTTTAAAAGATTTCGAGTAGTATTTGAACCCAGATCTCCTCGACTCTGCTCACTCCCCCTGACAAGCAGGGCTTCCTGTCAGTCAAATGGACCATTGCTATGATTTGAATCAATTACTATGCTGGATAGATCTTTAAAGTTCAAGGGGCGGCAGGGTAGCCTAGTGGTTAGAGCGTTGGACTAGTAACCGAAAGGTTGCAAGTTCGAATCCCCGAGCTGACAAGGTACAAAATCTGTCGTTCTGCCCCTGAACAGGCAGTTAATCCACTGTTCCCAGGCCGTCATTGAAAATAAGAATTTGTTCTTAACTGACTTGCCTAGTAAAATAAAGGTTAAAAGAAAAAAAAAAAGTTTAAAAAGGTATTAAAACAGGACAATAGTCCAATAAATACTCGACAATCCCTAAAGGGGATATCTGGGATGTATTTTAAACCAATCCCTAAAGGGGATATCTGGGATGTATTTTAAACCAATCCCTAAAGGGGATATCTGGGATGTATTTTAAACCAATCCCTAAAGGGGATATCTGGGATGTATTTTAAACCAATCCCTAAAGGGGATATCTGGGATGTATTTTAAACCAATATCTAACCAGGTATTTTAATGATGGTCCCGTATGACCAGGTATGTGATGTGTGTATAATGACTGATAACAGAATACTACTAAGAGGCTACAGGTAGATAACGCTGAGGAGCGAGTATATGAAAACACTTACATTATATAACATTCCAGTTCACATTGTCTCTCTCTCTCACACACACACACACACACAGTAGTAAACACGTTACCATGTGTCCTTGTCACAAAAACACAGAAAAAAAACAGACACTTCGGGTGCTTTCGTAAATTCAGTCTGGTCATCTACTCCGATTTCAGAGCACTCTCATCTGAGTGTGCAGAATAACTGATGAATTCGCTTAACCTCCGTGGAATATGGCCGTTGTCAGTAAACCTCAGTAAACTCATCAGCCAGAGCATCCGGTCTGAAAACGAAACGGACAATCTGGCAGCACAGTTACAGTCACCAACTCTCTGGATAACAGGAAAACAGCCTAACCAGCTCTGCTAAGAAAAGTCATGTTCAGTGAGCTTTTCTCTCTCACTTAGATGTCTGGAAGTAGCTAGCAAGCTAGCTTGACTGCTGTTGTAAGTACATTCAGATCGACCCTTAAAGAGATGGGCGGGGTTAAGGCTTAAGAGGGTGTGAACCTTTAAAGAGATGGGCGGGGCTAAGGCTTAAGAGGGTGTCAACACTTAAAGAGATGGGCGGGGCTAAGGCTTAAGAGGGTGTGAACCCTTAAAGAGATGGGCGGGGCTAAGGCTTAAGAGGGTGTGAACCCTTAAAGAGATGGGCGGGGCTAAGGCTTAAGAGGGTGTGAACCCTTAAAGAGATGGGCGGGGCTAAGGCGGAAGAGGGTGTCAACCCTTGGAGATGGGCGGGGCTAAGGCTGAAGAGGGTGTGAACGATGCTGAATGGGTGGAGACAAAGTAGAGCTCTCCAGTAGGTGTGTCAAAAATATTGGTTTAAAAAACGTTGATCAACATTCAAAGCAGAATTACTTTCCCATTGTTGCTCAAATGCAGTGTATGATAAACCATTATATAGCTCTGAGTCTCTACTTTTATCCAATGTAATAAGAAATAAAAACAAATTTCAAATGTTGCTACATAAGACAAATTTGAGCCGGTCGGTCACATATTAACATACAGTCAGTAGTAAACCCGTTCCCCCTGTGTCCGTGTGTCTCTCACACACACACACACACATCCATATCTTACCATATAGAGCCTTGGCGCTAATCTTGCTGTCAGATCTGGCCACCCCACTGCAGAGAGAGGAAGAGCAGGAGGAAGAGGAGGAGGAGGGGTTACCAGGGTTACGTAGTCTGCCCTTCATCGCTTCTCCTATTTTTTTTCTCAAACTCATCCAAAATGTCACCAGTGTACTACAAACACTATCGATCACGAGTCAGTCGCACTACACACTCACACTGGGCGACAGTGAGTAAGAGTTTCCAGACAGGACTGGAAGAGATTAGTGCTGAGATTCTGAGCATATGGCCCAGAGAGAGAGAGAAGAGGCATGGAGAACAGGGAGAGAGAAGGAGAGCAAGAGACAGAGAGAGAGAGAGAGAGAGAGAGAGAGAGAGAGCAGAGAGGTGAGAGAGAGAGAGACAGAGAGAGAGACAGAGGCATGGAGAACAGGGAGAGAAGGAGAAAGAGGCATGGAGAACAGGGAGAGAGAGAGGAGAGAAGAGAGAGAGAGAGAGAGAGAGAGAGAGGTGAGAGAGAGAGAGAGAGAGAGAGACAGAGAGAGAGAAGAGGCATGGAGAACAGGGAGAGAGAAGGAGAGCAAGAGAGAGAGAGAGAGAGCGCGAGAGAGAGAGAGAGAGAGAGAGAGAGAGAGAGAGAGAGACAGGAGAGAGAAGAGACAGAGAACAGGGAGAGAGAAGGAGAGCAAGAGACAGAGAGAGAGAGAGAGAGAGAGAGAGAGAGAGAGAGAGAGAGAGAGAGAGACAGAGAGAGAGAAGAGGCATGGAGAACAAGGAGAGAGAAGGAGAGCAAGAGACAGAGAGAGAGAGAGAGAGAGAGAGAGAGAGGAGAGCAAGAGACAGAGAGAGAGAGAGAGCAGAGAGATGAGAGAGAGAGAGAGAGAGAGAGAGAGAGAGAGAGAGAGAGAGAGACAGAGAGAGAGAGAGAGAGAGAGGGCAGAGAGAGAGAGAGAGGGAGAGAGAGAGAAAAAGAGAGAGTGGAGGCATGGGCCGCGGCGGGAAGGAGAGAGAGAGGAGGCGTGGGTCACGGGTAGAGAGGGAGTGAGAGGAGGTGTGGGTCACGGGTAGAGTAAGAGAGAGAGAGGGGGGGTGGGCATGGGGCACATGGGGAGAGAGAGAGGGGGGGCGTGGGGCACATGGAGAGAGAGAGGTAGAGAGAGAGAGAGAGAGAGAGAGGGAGAGAGTGAGGGGGGTGGGTGGGGCACATGGAGAGAGAGCGGGAGAGAGGGAGAGAGTGAGGGGGTGCGTGGGGCACATGGAGAGAGAGATAGCGAGAGAGAGAGAGAGAGAGAGAAAGAGAGAGAGGGAGAGAGAGGGGGTGGCACATGGAGAGAGAGAGGGAAAGAGAGAGGAAAGCTGGAGCCAGGAACCCAGGGAAAGCAAACATGCAACAGAGACAGAAACAGAGGTTTCTCTGTCCTCCAGGAGTCCCTGACCCACACCCAGTCTGACATAAAATCACTAACCTAGTATATCTCACCGTGTTTAACTAGAAGTCTGGGAAAGGGCATCTATTAAAAGATGGAAAATGGATGTGTGTGTGCGTGTGTCACTCACTTGGCCTGCCTTATCGGAGGTCCCAGGATACTCATGATCTAAGACATCAGCCGGAGAACAAGAGAGGCTGAGAGGAGAGAGAAATTACATGTTTGTTTACTAAACCGAGCCTAGAAATTCTATACATGATATATATATATATATATATATATAGACATCTAAAACAATCAACATTGGTTACACAACCGTAACGTAACGTCTCACTTAAACATTGACAGAATCAAATCCAAGTTTATTGGTACAGAGATTTGCAGATGTTATCGCAGCAAAATGCATTGTGTTCCTTTCTCCAACAGTGCAGTAATATCTAACAATGCTTGTGTTCCTGGCTCCAACAGTGCAGTAATTTCTAACTAATTGCTTTTGTTCCTGGCTCCAACAGGGCAGTAATATCTAACTAAATGCTTGTGTTCCTAGCTCCAACAGTACAGTAATATCTAACTAAATGCTTGTGTTCCTAGCTCCAACAGTGCAGTAATATCTAACTAAATGCTTGTGTTCCTAGCTCCAACAGTACAGTAGTATCTAACTAAATGCTTGTGTTCCTAGCTCCAACAGTACAGTAGTATCTAACTAAATGCTTGTGTTCCTGGCTCCAACAGGGCAGTAGTATCTAACTAAATGCTTGTGTTCATAGCTCCAACAGTACAGTAGTATCTAACTAAATGCTTGTGTTCATAGCTCCAACAGTACAGTAGTATCTAACTAAATGCTTGTGTTCCTAGCTCCAACAGTACAGTAGTATCTAACTAAATGCTTGTGTTCCTAGCTCCAACTGTACAGTAGTATCTAACTAAATGCTTGTGTTCATAGCTCCAACAGTACAGTAGTATCTAACTAAATGCTTGTGTTCCTAGTTCCAGCAGTGCAGTAATATCTAACTAAATGCTTGTGTTCCTAGCTCCAACTGTACAGTAGTATCTAACTAAATGCTTGTGTTCCTGGCTCCAACAGTTCAGTAGAGAACTTTTTAGGTTGTCAGCGATGTGCACGCTAAGGAACTTGAAAGACTTTGACACTCCCCAATGCAGCCCCTGTTGATGGGGGTGTGCTCTCTCTGCAGTCTGCTGTAGGTCCACGATCAACTCCTTCGTTTTGTTGACGTTGAGGGAGAGGCTATTTTCCTGGCACCACTCCGCCAGGGCCCTCACCTCCTCCCTGTCGTCTTAAGTTTCTGTCTATAAGTGGGCGAGGAGTAGAATGGAGGAATGATCTGATTTTTTAGAAGGGAGGGCCTTGTAGCTATCCAGGAAGGAGCAGTAGCAATGACCCTCAATGCGAGTGTAGCACAGGAGACGAGTTGATAGAATTTCGGTAGCATTTTCCTCAGATTTCCGTGTGGTTCAGATGATAGAGCATAGTGCTTGCAACGCCAGGGTTGTAGGTTCGAATCCCATGGGGGACCAGTACTACTGCAAAGTTGGCTAAGAGCTAGAACCAGGGCGACCGTTTCACAACTTGAAAATTGTAGTTGTTGTGGGGAATGGCTCAGAGCGCTGTTGGTGGCTCAGAGCGTTGTTGCTGGGTGGGTCAGAGTGCTGTTGGTGGGTGTGGGTCAGAGTGTTGTTGGTGGGTGTGGGTCAGAGTGCTGTTGGTGGGTGGGTCAGAGTGCTGTTGGTGGGTGTGGGTCAGAGTGCTGTTGGTGGGTGTGGGTCAGAGTGCTGTTGGTGGGTGGGTGGGTGTTGGTGGGGGTGGGTCAGAGTGCTGTTGGTGGGTGTGGGTCAGAGTGCTGTTGGTGGGGGTGGGTGGGCTGTTGGTGGGTCAGAGTGTTGGTGGGGGTGTTGCTGGGTGGGGGTGGGTCAGAGTGCTGTTGGTGGGTCAGAGTGTGTGGGGGTGGCTCAGAGTGCTGTTGGGGGGGTGGGTCAGAGTGTTGTTGGTGGGGGTGGGTCAGAGTGTTGTTGGTGGGGAGTGTTGTTGGTGGGGGTGGGTCAGAGTGTTGTTGGTGGGGGTGGGTCAGAGTGTTGCTGTTGGTGGGGGTGGGTGTTGGTGGGTGTGGGTCAGAGTGTTGCTGCTGTTGGTGGGGTGGGTCAGAGTGTTGCTGTTGGTGGGGGTGGGTCAGAGTGTTTGGTGGGTGTGGGTCTGTGGGGGGGTGGGTCAGAGTGCTGTTGGTGGGGTGGGTCAGAGTGCTGTTGGTGGGTGTGGGTCAGAGTGCTGTTGGTGGGTGTGGGTCAGAGTTTGTTGGGGTCAGAGTGTTGTTGGTGGGGTGGGTCAGAGTGTTGTTGGTGGGGGTGGGTCAGAGTGCTGTTGGTGTGGGTCAGAGTGCTGTTGGTGGGGGTGGGTCAGAGTGCTGTTGGTGGGGGTGGGTCAGAGCGCTGTTGGTGGGGGTGGGTCAGAGCGTTGTTGGTGGGGGTGGGTCAGAGTGCTGTTGGTGGGGGTGGGTCACAGTGCTGTTGGTGGGGGTGGGTCACAGTGCTGTTGGTGGGGGTGGGTCACAGTGCTGTGGGTGGGTCAGAGTGTTGTTGGTGGGGGCTCAGAGTGTGTTGGTGGGGGTGGCTCAGAGTGTTGTTGGTGGGTGGGTCAGAGTGTTGTTGGTGGGAGGGTCAGACAGAAGCTGTATTTTTGTATTATTGACAACAAATCACAGTAAGTTATTTAATTGTTACTCAGAAATGATTTGATATTGAGATAAAATAATTGACATCTGCATTTTTTATAACAGCCTTTTAAATGCATTTACTTATCTAACAAGGATATAAAAAGGACAGTAGAGCAATGACTCTTTATCTCTTGTTAGCAGTGGTGTATAAAAAAAATAATAATAAAAAAAAAAAAAAAAAAAGCTAAATAAGAACTTTTTTTTTTCAAATCGGTGACGTTCCTTGTTCTTGAGACCTCCTCAAGACAGTCAGTAGTTCCCGTAATCATGCAATGTCTAATGTGTCTCCGTCTAATGACACCATTAATAATGGTGTCATTAGTAAAGGATGACTGTGTAAAACTGTCTGGATATTAGATGGCCTGATCCCTGATCTGTGTAATGCTGCAAAATCACCATAGGAGTTGGCAAGACAAAACAAACAGATCTGGACAAAGATAATATTAAAGGCCCATTCAGTCAAAAATGTGATTCTCACTTTTAATATATATAAAGTATTGTTACGTTATGATTTTGGAATAATATTCCGTGAAATTGTGAAAATTATGATAATGTCCTTTTAAGAGCTTTTTAGAGCTGTTTGAAAAGCCTCCGGGCCTGGCATCCATCTTTACTCACACCTGGACTTCATTGCTTACCATTTATCTAGCGCTCTGTTCCATCAGTCATCAGGTTGTAATTGTTTGTGTTTCCATGACATCCAGACGCTTCTCTTGTTTTGTACCGGTCTTTGTTTGTTTGTTTTCTTCATTAAACCTACTAACTGCACCTTCTTCCTGACTCCCTGTGTCTATGTTACAGGTGTCTGCTTCACACTGCACTTTTGAGTTTCATCCAGTAACTTTTTAAATCCCCATTTTGTATTTTTGTGGGGGAAAAAATACCAACTTTTTTTTTTTTTTTCACAAGAAGAGGATTATTTTCACTCTACTCTTCCCTTCCTTTTTTAAATCGTTGTTTACCTGAGTAGCCTTCTCCTCTAAGCATCTCTTTATATTAGCTTGTGCTATATTGATTACAACTGAGAGCCCAGGGTAGATCTGATGTCACTTGTTGGTTACTAGCTGCTACTATTAAGTGCTTGACTGACTGGTCAGGTACTGGCTCAGTCTACCTGTCAGCGGGGTGTCCATATGGTATAGGTATTACCAAGTAGAAGGGCTCTGATTGGGTCCTACCCTTTCAGGCCCTGGTCAAAAAGTACTGTATATAGGGAATAGTACTGCATCGGGCTGAGGCAACAACGGGCTGAGGTGAGGTAACAATGGGCTGAGGTGAGGTAACAACGGGCTGAGGCAACAACGGGCTGAGGTGGGGTAACAACGGGCTGAGGTGAGGTAACAACGGGCTGAGGTGAGGTAACAACGGGCTGAGGTGAGGTAACAACGGGCTGAGGTGAGGTAACAACGGGCTGAGGTGGGGTAACAACGGGCTGAGGTGAGGTAACAACTGGCTGAGGTGAGGTAACAACGGGCTGAGGTGGGGTAACAACTGGCTGAGGTGAGGTAACAACGGGCTGAGGTGGGGTAACAACGGGCTGAGGTAACAACTGGCTGAGGTGAGGTAACAACGGGCTGAGGTGAGGTAACAACTGGCTGAGGTGAGGTAACAACGGGCTGAGGTGAGGTAACAACGGGCTGAGGTGGGGTAACAACGGGCTGAGGTAACAACGGGCTGAGGTGGGGTAACAACGGGCTGAGGTGAGGTAACAACGGGCTGAGGTGTGGGAACAACGGGCTGAGGTGAGGTAACAACGGGCTGAGGTGGGGTAACAACTGGCTGAGGTGAGGTAACAACGGGCTGAGGTGAGGTAACAACTGGCTGAGGTGAGGTAACAACGGGCTGAGGTGAGGTAACAACTGGCTGAGGTAACAACGGGCTGAGGTAACAACGGGCTGAGGTGGGGTAACAACGGGCTGAGGTGAGGTAACAACGGGCTGAGGTGGGGTAACAACTGGCTGAGGTGAGGTAACAACTGGCTGAGGTAACAACGGGCTGAGGTGGGGTAACAACGGGCTGAGGTGAGGTAACAACTGGCTGAGGTGAGGTAACAACTGGCTGAGGTAACAACGGGCTGAGGTAACAACGGGCTGAGGTGAGGTAACAACGGGCTGAGGTAACAACGGGCTGAGGTAACAACGGGCTGAGGTGGGGTAACAACTGGCTGAGGTGAGGTAACAACTGGCTGAGGTAACAACGGGCTGAGGTGGGGTAACAACGGGCTGAGGTAACAACGGGCTGAGGTGAGGTAACAACGGGCTGAGGTAACAACGGGCTGAGGTAACAACGGGCTGAGGTGAGGTAACAACTGGCTGAGGTGAGGTAACAACTGGCTGAGGTAACAACGGGCTGAGGTGGGGTAACAACGGGCTGAGGTGAGGTAACAACTGGCTGAGGTGAGGTAACAACTGGCTGAGGTAACAACGGGCTGAGGTGGGGTAACAACTGGCTGAGGTAACAACGGGCTGAGGTAACAACGGGCTGAGGTAACAACGGGCTGAGGTGAGGTAACAACGGGCTGAGGTGGGGTAACAACGGGCTGAGGTAACAACGGGCTGAGGTAACAACGGGCTGAGGTAACAACGGGCTGAGGTAACAACGGGCTGAGGTGAGGTAACAACTGGCTGAGGTAACAACGGGCTGAGGTAACAACTGGCTGAGGTAACAACGGGCTGAGGTAACAACGGGCTGAGGTGGGGTAACAACTGGCTGAGGTAACAACGGGCTGAGGTAACAACGGGCTGAGGTGAGGTAACAACTGGCTGAGGTAACAACGGGCTGAGGTAACAACGGGCTGAGGTGGGGTAACAACGGGCTGAGGTGAGGTAACAACGGGCTGAGGTAACAACGGGCTGAGGTGAGGTAACAACTGGCTGAGGTAACAACGGGCTGAGGTAACAACGGGCTGAGGTGAGGTAACAACGGGCTGACAAGCTCTCCCAGTGCCTGCTTCCATCTACAACAAGACACAGACTGTGAGGATATTAATAGCCATTAAAACTGTGTCGGAGGAGCAACAAGGAGCAGGAGAGGCGCTGGAGCTTATCTAGATACAGCTTATCTAGATATCTATATAATACCATAGCAGATTACACAAACAAAGTATGCATACCAAATGGAACCTTGTTCCCTGTATAGTGTCCTCCTTTTGATGCAGAGTCCTTTGAACTATATAGGGAATAGGGTGCCATTTGGGACGAAAGCCATGACCAATAGGTGAATGAGAGTATGAGGCCTGGGAGACTATAGCAGAGTGACTAGGTAGTGTTTAATTCAACACTTCCTCTTTCCGCTCTTATCTCTCCTCTCTCCCATTGTTCCGGATAGCCAGGTGCTGGCAGGAGACTAGGTTTCAGGGCAGGAGGGAGGGGGGATGAGAGAGGGGCAGGGAGGGAGGGAGGGGATGAGAGAGGGGCAGGGAGGGAGGGAGGGAGGGGATGAGAGAGATGGATGGAGGATGTGGATGGGAGCATGCTCCCTCTGCTGTCGCCTGAAGTCCACGATTAGCTCCTTTGTTTTGTTGACGTTGAGAGGGAGGTTAGTTTCCTGGCACCACTCTCCAAGGGCCCTCACCTCCTCCCTGTAGGCTGTCTTGTCATTGTCGGTAATCAGGCCTACCACTGTTGTGTTGTCTGCAAACTTGATGATTGATTTGGAGACATGCGTGGCCACGCACTCCTAGGTGAACATGGAGTACCGGTTGGAGGTTCTGCGAAGCGGAGGTGTAAATTCCTACCGTCACCACCTGGGGGCGACCCGTCAGGAAGTCCAGGACCCAGTTGCACAGATTCCTACCGTCACCACCTGGGGGCGACCCGTCAGGGAGTCCAGGACCCAGTTGCACAGATTCCTACCGTCATCACCTGGGGGCAACCCGTCAGGAAGTCCAGGACCCAGTTGCACAGATTCCTACCGTCACCACCTGGGGGCAACCCGTCAGGAAGTCCAGGACCCAGTTGCACAGATTCCTACCGTCACCACCTGGGGGTCCCGTCAGGAAGTCCAGGACCCAGTTGCACAGATTCCTACAGTCACCACCTGGGGCGACCCGTCAGGAAGTCCAGGACCCAGTTGCACAGATTCCTACCGTCACCACCTGGGGCGACCCGTCAGGAAGTCCAGGACCCAGTTGCACAGATTCCTACCGTCACCACCTGGGGGCGACACGTCAGGAAGTCCAGGACCCAGTTGCACAGATTCCCACCGTCACCACCTGGGGGCGACCCGTCAGTTGCAAGTCCAGGACCCAGGACCCAGTTGCACAGATTCCTACCGTCACCACCTGGGGGCACCCGTCAGGAAGTCCAGGACCCAGTTGCACAGATTCCTACCGTCACCACCTGGGGGCGACCCGTCAGGAAGTCCAGGACCCAGTTGCACAGATTCCTACCGTCACCACCTGGGGGCGACCCGTCAGGAAGTCCAGGACCCAGTTGCACAGATTCCTACCGTCACCACCTGGGGGCGACCCGTCAGGAAGTCCAGGACCCAGTTGCACAGATTCCTACCGTCACCACCTGGGGCGACCCGTCAGGAAGTCCAGGACCCAGTTGCACAGATTCCTACCGTCACCACCTGGGGGCGACCCGTCAGGAAGTCCAGGACCCAGTTGCACAGATTCCTACCGTCACCACCTGGGGCGACCCGTCAGAAGTCCAGGACCCAGTTGCACAGATTCCTACCGTCCAGGACCCAGTTGCACAGATTCCTACCGTCACCACCTGGGGGTGACCCGTCAGGAAGTCCAGGACCCAGTTGCACAGATTCCTACCGTCACCACCTGGGGGCGACCCGTCAGGGAGTCCAGGACCCAGTTGCACAGGGCAAAGGTTCAAACCCAGGGCCTCGAGCTTAACGATGAACTTCGAGGGGGTAATTTTTATTTTTCCTTTATTTAACTAGGCAAGTCAGTTAAGAACAAATTCTTATTTTCAATGACGGCCTAGGAACAGTGGATTAACTGCCTGTTCAGGGGCAGAATGACAGATTTGTACCTTGTCAGCTCGGGGGTTTGAACTTGCAACCTTCCGGTTACCTTCCGGTTACTAGTCCAACACTAGGCTACCCTGCCGCCCCGTAAATGGTGTTGAAGGCTGAGGTGAGGTCACTTTCAACTGCTCAAAAAAATAAAGGGAACACTAAAATAACACATCCTAGATCTGAATGAATGAAATATTCTTATGAATTACTTTTTTCTTTACATAGTGGAATGTGCTGACAACAAAATCACATAAAAATGATCAATGGAAATCAAATTTAACAACCCATGGAAGTCTGGATTTGGAGTCACACTCAAAATTAAAAGTGGAAAACCACACTACAGGCTGATCCAACTTTGATGTAATGTCCTTAAAACAAGTCAAAATGAGGCTCAGTAGTGTGTGTGGCCTCCACGTGCCTGTATGACCTCCCTACAACGCCTGGGCATGCTCCTGATGAGGTGGCGGATGGTCTCCTGAGGGATCTCCTCCCAGACCTGGACTAAAGCATCCGCCAACTCCTGGACAGTCTGTGGTGCAACGTGGCGTTGGTGGATGGAGAGAGACATGATGTCCCAGATGTGCTCAATTGGATTCAGGTCTGGGGAACGGGCGGGCCAGTCCATAGCATCAATGCCTTCCTCTTGCAGGACCTGCTGACACACTCCAGCCACATGAGGTCTAGCATTGTCTTGTATTAGGAAGAACCCAGGGCCAACCACACCAGCATATGGTCTCACAAGGGGTCTGAGGATCTCATCTCGGTACCTAATGGCAGAAAGGCTACCTCTGGCGAGCACATGGAGGGCTGTGCGGCCTCCCAAAGAAATGCCACCCCACACCATGACTGACCCACCGCCAAACCGGTCATGCTGGAGGATGTTGCAGGCAGCAGAACGTTCTCCACGGTGTCTCCAGACTCTGTCACATGTGCTCAGTGTGAACCTGCTTTCATCTGTGAAGAGCACAGGGCGCCAGTAGCGAATTTGCCAATCTTGGTGTTCTCTGGCAAATGCCAAACGTCCTGCACGGTGTTGGGCTGTAAGCACAACCCCCACCTGTGGACGTCGGGCCCTCATACCACCCTCATGGAGTCTGTTTCTGACCTTTTGAGCAGACACATGCACATTTGTGGCCTGCTGGAGGTCATTTTGCAGGGCTTTGGCAGTGCTCCTCCTGCTCCTCCTTGCACAAAGGCGGAGGTAGCGGTCCTGCTGCTGGGTTGTTGCCCTCCTACGGCCTCCTCCACATCTTCTGATGTACTGGCCTGTCTCCTGGTAGCGCCTCCATGCTCTGGACACTATGCTGACAGACACAGGAAACCTTCTTGCCTCAGCTCGCATTGATGTGCCATCCTGGATGAGCTGCACTACCTGAGCCACTTGTGTGGGTTGTAGACTCCATCTCATGCTACCACTAGAGTGAAAGCACCGCCAGCATTCAAAAGTGACCAAAACATCAGCCAGGAAGCATAGGAACTGAGAAGTGGTCTGTGGTCACCACCTGCAGAACCACTCCTTTATTGGGGGTGTCTTGCTAATTGCCTATAATTTCCACCTGTTGTCTATTCCATTTGCACAACAGCATGTGAAATGTATTGTCAATCAGTGTTGCTTCCTAAGTGGACAGTTTGATTTCACGGAAGTGTGATTGACTTGGAGTTACATTGTGTTGTTTAAGTGTTCCCTTTCCTTTTTTGAGCAGTGTAAATATATAAAACTGTCTTCCCAATGAAATGATGTCATAACAACCAGTTTTACTCGCTGGATAGTTACAAATAAAACATTAAAAAGGAAGAGGACTTCATCAGATATCGTGGCCAACACTGATTCTACCATGAAGGCCTGATACAAGAGTCGTGGACTCGTGGGTCTCATTTACAGAAGTTCACTATGAGTCTCAAATAGCACCCTATCCAGTACACTATATTTGACCAGAGCCCTATGGCACCCTATTCCCTACATAGTGCACTACTTTAGACCAGAGCCCTATTGGCACCCTATTCCCTATATAGTGCACTACTTTAGACCAGAGCCCTATGGCACCCTATTCCCTCCATTGTGCACTACTTTAGACCAGAGCCCTATGGCACCCTATTCCCTACATAGTGCACTACTTTAGACCAAAGCCCTATGGCACCCTATTCCCTCCATTGTGCACTACTTTAGACCAGAGCCCTATGGCACCTTATTCCCTACATGGCCAAAAGTAGTGCACTAAAGGCACAACCTATGTCACCTCTGCACTGTCTGTTACTTGTCTGAAAAGCTCTAGATCTTGTATGAAGCACCAGCCAGTAGCTCAATACTAATTACCTTATACAGTACATCATTCCACAATCAATATCAATCATGATTCCACAATCAATATCAATCATGATTCCACAATCAATATCAATCCTCATTCCACGATCAATATCAATCCTCATTCCACGATCAATATCAATCCTCATTCCACAATCAATATCAATCCTGATTCCACAATCAATATCAATCCTCATTCCACGATCAATATCAATCCTCATTCCACGATCAATATCAATCCTCATTCCACAATCAATATCAAGCCTCATTCCACAATCAATATCAATCCTCATTCCACAATCAATATCAATCCTCATTCCACAATCAATATCAATCCTCATTACACAATCAATATCAATCCTCATTACACAATCAATATCAATAATCAATATCAATCATCATTCCACGATCAATAATCATCATTCCACAATCAATATCAATCCTCATTACACAATCAATAATCATCATTCCACGATCAATATCAATCATCATTAAACGATCCAAATCAATCATCATTCCACAATCAATATCAATCATCATTCCACGATCAATATCAATCATCATTCCACGATCAATAATCAATCATCATTCCACGATCAATATCAATCATCATTAAACGATCCAAATCAATCATCATTCCACGATCAATATCAATCATCGTTCCACGATGAATATCAATCATCGGTCCACGATCAATATCAATCATTCCACGATCAATATCAATCATCATTCCACGATCAATATCAATCATCATTCCACGATCAATATCAATCATCATTCCACGATCAATATCAATCATCATTCCACGATCAATATCAATCATCATTCCACGATCAATATCAATCATCATTCCACGATCAATATCAATCATCATTCCACGATCAATATCAATCATCATTCCACGATCAATATCAATCATCAATATCAGTCATCATTACACAATCGATATGAATCATTCCACGATCAATATCAATCATCATTCCACGATCAATATCAATCATCATTCCACGATCAATATCAATCATCATTCCACGATCAATAGCTTCTTCTGAAGCTAAGCAGGGTTGGTCCTGGTCAGTCCCTGGATGGGAGACCAGATGCTGCTGGAAGTGGTGTTGGAGGGCCAGTAGGAGGCACTATTTCCTCTGGTCTAAAAAAATATCCCAATGTCCCAGGGCAGTGATTGGGGACATTGCCCTGTGTAGGGTGCTGCCTTTCGGCTGGGATGTTAAACAGGTGTCCTGACTCTCTGAGGTCATTAAAGATCCCATGGCACTTATTGTAAGAGTAGGGGTGTTAACCCCGGTGTCCTGGCTAAATTCCCAATCTGGCCATCAAACCATGACGGTCACCTAATAATCCCCAGTTTACAATTGGCTCATTTATCCCCCTCCTCTCCCCTGTAACTATTCCCCAGGTCGATGCTGCAAATGAGAACGTGTTCTCAGTCAACTGACCTGGTAAAACAAGGGATAAATCAAATTTAGCCTCTGACCTAAACACAAACCTTAACCCTGAATCAACATTGTATAACTTAATTTAACCTCTCACCTAAACCCTGAATCAACATTGTATAACTTAACTATAGCCTCTGACATCAAGACTTTCACCTATCAACCAGCCTCTATGATCAGACATAACAACTTATCCCATCCCCATGCACGTCCTCAGAGCATGCACAGCGCAGACCAGCTGGCTGGTGTGTTTACGGACATATTCAATCAATCCCTATCCCAGTCTGCTGTTCCCACATGCTTCAAGAGGGTCACCAATTCAATTCAAGGGGCTTTATTGGCATGGGAAACATGTGTTATCATTGCCAAAGCAAGTGAGGTAGAGAATATACAAAAGTGAAATAAACAATAAAAATTAACAGTAAACATTACACATAGAGAGGTTTCAAAATAATAAAGACATTACAAATGTCATATATATATATATAGTGTTGTAACAATGTACAAATGGTTAAAGTACACAAGGGAAAATAAATACGCATAAATATGGGTTGTATTTACAATGGTGTTTGTTCTTCACTGGTTGTCCTTTTCTTGTGGCACCATTGTTCCTGTTCCCAAGAAAGCTAAGGTAACTGAGCTAAACGACTACCGCCCGAAGCACTCACTTCCGTCATCATGAAGTGCTTTGAGAGACTAGTCAAGGACCATATCACCTCCACCCTACCTGACACCCTAGACCCACTCCAATTAGCTTACCGCCCAAATAGGTCCACAGACGATGCAATCTCAACCACACTGCACACTGCCCTAACCCATCTGGACAAGAGGAATACCTATGTGAGAATGCTGTTCATCGATTACAGTTCAGCATTTAACACCATAGTACCCTCCAAATACGTCATTAAGCTCGAGACCTTGGGTCTCGCCCTGTGCAACTGGGTACTGGCCTTCCTGACGGGCCGCCCCCAGGTGGTGAGGGTAGGAAACAACATCTCCACCGTGATGGGCCCCCACAAGGGTGCGTTCTCAGCCCTCTCCTATACTCCCTGTTCACCCATGACAGCGTGGCCATGCACGCCTCCAACTCAATCCTCAAGTTTGCAGACGACACTACAGTGGTAGGCTTGATTACCAACAATGACAAGACGGCCTACAGGGAGGAGGTGAGGGCCCTCGGAGTGTGGTGTCAGGAAAATAACCTCACACTCACAGTCAACAAAACAAAGGAGATGATTGTGGACTTCAGGAAACAGCAGAGGGAATAGCCCCCTATCCACATTAATGGGACAGTAGTGGAGAAGGTGGAAAGTTTTAAGTTCCTCGGCGTACACATCACAGACAAACTGAATTGGTCCACTCACACAGACAGCATCGTGAAGAAGGCGCAATAGCGCCTCTTCAACCTCAGTAGGATGAAGAAATTTGGCTTGTCACCAAAAATACTCTTTTACAGATGCACTATCAAGAGCATCCTGTTGGGCTGTATCACCGCCTGGTACGGAAACTGCTCCGCCCACAACCGTAAGGCTGTCCAGAGGGTAGTGAGGTCTGCACAACGCATCACCGGGGGCAAACTACCTGCCCTCCAGGACACCTACACCACCCGATGTCACAGGAAGGACAAAAATATCATCAAGGCCAACAACCACCCAAGCCACTGCCTGTTCACCCTGCTGTCATCCAGAAGGCGAGGTCAGTACAGATGCATCAAAGCAGGGACCGGGAGACTGGAAAAACAGCTTCCAGGCCATTAGACTGTTAACCTCTGTTAACCTCTCATGGGTAGGGGGCAGTATTTTCACTTCCGAATGAAAAGCGTGCCCAAAGTAAACTGCCTGTTACTCAGGCATAGGATATGCATATAATTGGTAGATTTGGATAGAAAACACTCTAGATTTTCTAGAAGTGTTAAAATAATGGCTGTGAGTATAACAGAACGGATATGGCAGGCGAAACCCCGAGGACAAACATCCTAAAAAAAAAACAGCCTACCACTATATTCAATGGCTGTCATGTTTATTATAAGGTGAAGTCCTCCCAGATTGCAGTTCCCAGGGCTTCCACTAGATGTCAACACTCCTTAGAAAGAGTGAGGCTCGTTTTTGGAAAAATGAGCCAGAAATTGTAGTTTTTCTAGGTGGCTCCCATTTTGGCTGTAGTGTTTCCATCGTGGAAGAGAAGTGCGTTCTTTGGTATTTTTCTCCCATAAAGACAATAATGATTCTCCGTCTTAAATTGTATAATTTATTTACGTATTAGGGTACCTAAGGTTTCATTATAAACGTTGTTTGAATTGTTTTGGAAAAGTTTATTAGTAACGTTTGGTATTCATTTTGTATGCATTTTGATGGGAGGGAAACGGTGGATTTTCGTCTGGAATTAGTGCCTTAAGCATTCGAACAAAAAGGAGGTATTTGGTCATAAAGAGGGACATTATTGAACAAAACAAACATTTATTGTCTAACATGGAGACCTGGGAGTGCCACCAGATGAAGATCATCAAAGGTAAGTGATTAATTTTAATGCTATTTCTGACTTTTGTGACACTCTCCTTGGCTGGAAAATGGCTGTATGGGTTTCTGTGGCTAGGTGCAGACCTAACATAATCGCAAAGTGTGCTTTCTCCGTAAAGCATTTTTGAAATCTGACACATCGGTTGCATTAAGGAGAAGTTTATCTTTATTTGTATGTTTAACAAATATATCATTTATCAATGTTTCTGATGAGGATTTCTTTAATTTGATGTGGCTCTCTGCACTTTCACCGAATGTTTGTTTGAGACAATACATTTCTGAACATAACGCGCCAATGTAAACTGAGATTTTTGGATACAAATATGAACTTTATCAAACAAAACATACATGTATTGTGTAACATGAAGTCCTATGAGTGTTATCTGATGAATTTTATCAAAGGTTAGTGATTAGTTTAGTTAGGTTAGTTTTATCTCTATTTCTGCTTTTTGTGACTCCTCTCTTTGGCTGGAAAAATGTTAAAAGTGTTAGTGTTTTTCTGTGACTTGGCTCTGACCTAACATAATCGTTTGGTGTGCTTTCGTCGTGAAGCCTTTTTGAAATCGGACACTGTGGTGGGATTAACAACAAGTTCATCTTTAAAATTTTAATTATGGGATTTCTGTTTTTGGGATTTCTGTTTTGAATTTGGCGCCCTGCACTTTCACTGGCTGTTGTCGAGGTGGGCCGCTACTGTCCCACATATCCCAGAGAAGCTAATTAATAATTAAAAGTTGGATGTAATAAATGTTCACCCCGCTATCATCCAGAAGGCGAGGTCAGTACAGGTGCATCAAAGCAGGGACCGAGAGACTGAAAAACAGCTTCTATTTCAAGGCCATCAGACTGTTAAAGACCTGAAACCCCACCTCTTCAAGCCTAGGATAGGATAAGTAATCCTTCTCACCCCCCCCCTTAATGATTTAGATGCATTTGTAAAGTGGCTGTTCTGGATGTCAGAAGGTGAATTCACCAATTTGTAAGTCGCTCTGGATAAGAGCGTCTGCTAAATGACTTAAATGTAAATGTAAATGTAATGTTAAACAAATCTCCAGCCACTCAAATCTCCAACTTTAATAATTAAACATTGGATGTAATAAATGTATCACTAGTCACTTTAAACAATGACACTTTATATAATGTTTACATACCCTACATTACTCATCTCATATGTATATTCTATACCATCTACTGCATCTTGCCTATGCTGTTCGGCCATCGCTCATCCATATATGCATATGTACATATTCTTATTCATTCCTTTATACACACAATTGTAAGGTAGTTGTTGTGGAATTGTTAGATTACTTGTTAGATATTATTGCACTTGTCGGAACTAGAAGCACAAGCATTTCGCTACACTCGCATTAACATCTGCTAACCATGTGTATGTGACCAATACAATTTGATTTGAATAGTCTTTTATGATATTTGCCCATATTCATAAAGCGCCTTGAAGTGTATTTGATCCTTATTTTACCAGATAAGTTGACTGAGAACACGTTCTCATTTGCAGCAACGACCTGGGGAATAGTTACAGGGGAGAGGAGGGGGATGAATGAGACAATTGTAAACTGGGGATTATTAGGTGACCGTGATGGCATGAGGGCCAGATTGGGAATTTAGCCAGAACTTCACATAGCCTCTGACCTAACCCTGAATCAAAATTATATGACTTCACATAGCCTCTGATCTAACCCCTAACCCTGACTCAACATTATAAAATGTAATTTAGCCTCTGACCTAACCCTTAATCCTGACTCAACATTATAACACGTAATTTAGCCTCTGACCTAAATCTAACCTTGTATAACTTCATATATGTCACACCCTGACCTGTTTAACCTGTCCTTGTGCTTGTCTCCACCCCCTCTCCAGGTGTCACCCATCTTCCCCATTATCCCCAGTGTATTTATACCTGTGTTCTCTGTTTGTCTGTTGCCAGTTCGCTCGTCGAGCCTACCAGCGTGTTCTGTGATTCGAACTGTCTGCATCCGAGTCTTATCCTGAGTTCTGATAATATAGCCTCTGACGTAGACGAGATTAATTGGTCTACTGGACTACTGTTTGAGTTCCTGCACCTCTTACAGATTATTACCTTCAAAATATGTTCTGAACACCGGGACATACTTAGGTCCACTTCAAAACACATATCTTATTCCACCATAATTTGCAAATAAATTCATAAAAAAATCATACAATGTGATTTTCTGGATTTTTTCTTCGTATTTTGTCTGTCATAGTTGAAGTGTACCTATGATGAAAATTACAGGCCTCTCTCATCTTTTTAAGTGGGAGAACTTGCACAATTGGTGGCTGACTAAATACTTTTTTGCCCCACTGTATAGGGCAATGAGTAATACACACACTACATGACCAGAAGTATGTGGACACCTGCTCGTTGAACATCTAATTAATGGCATTAATATGGAGTTGGTTTGCTGCTATAACAGGAAGGCTTTTCACTAGATGTTGGAACATTGCTGCAGGGACTTGTTTCCATTCATCCACAAAGAGCTTTAGTGAGGTCGGGCAGCGATGTTGGGCGATAAGGCCTGGCTCGCATTCGGAGTTCCAAATCATCCCAAAGGTGTTCGATGTGGTTGAGGTCAGGGCTCTGTGCAGGCCAGTCAAGTTCTTCTACACCGATGTCGACGAACAATTTCTGCACGGACCTCGCTTTGTGCACGGTGGTATTGTCATGCTGAAACAGGAAAGGGCCTTCCCCAAACTGTTGCCACAAAGTTGGAAGCACAGAATCGTCTACATTTTAATTGTTTGCTGTAGCGTTAAGATTTCCCTACACTGGGACTAAGGAGTCTAGCCAGAACCATGAAAAACAGCCCCAGACCATTACACCTCCTCCACCAAACTTTACAGTTGGCACTATGCATTCGGGCAGGTAGTTCTCCTGGCATCCACCAAACCCAGATTTGTCCGTAGGATTGCCAGAT